>NC_051426.1:2381212-2413712 GCF_015228065.2 Penaeus monodon | reverse complement strand
AAGTCTCACCCAGATATACACCACATGGCAGCCAACCCTGCCCGTTTGTTTGGACGCGGTTTCGCACCCAATTGATATACCAGGCGAACGTGACATGAGTAACAGCTTTTGACCTGGATCAGCATCTGTCTCAGGAAAAGTGATCAACAGGGTACTGTTGATAGTGTAGATGTGTTTTTTTCCATACACACACTATTGTGTTGATACTACGATAGAAAATCCCACGTGCACAAACTATATTTATTGAAAATGAGACAACAGTTTCGAAATCCTCCTGGATTTTCGTTTTCAGGTCTGACTGAATATGAAATCCAAGAGGATTGTTGTCTCATTTTGAATAAATCTAGTTGGTGCATTGCAAGTTTTTTTTCTGAAACACACACACACACACACACACCACACACACACACACACACACACACACACACACACACACACACACACACACACACATATACATATATATGTATATATATATATATATATATATATATATATATATATATATATATATATATATATATATATATATATATGTGTGTGTGTGTGTGTGTGTGTGTGTGGCAAAGGCCACTGGAGATAACCAAGAACGAAAAACCGTGGAAGAGAATTGGGGCCCTCACCACGTATTCCTTAAGTATAATCATGAAGAGTCATTTCATGATCGCTAACGTCACAAGTCCGAACCTCATGGTTCAGCGATCGAATCACCTTCATGGTAGTAAAATCACCAAGCATCCGAAATGACTGTGGTGGATACATAACTACATCTCCGCGTTGTATGACAATCGCGACAAGAGTAGTGAGGTGGTAGGGGAAAAAAAGGTAGCCGAGTGGTTAGAGCGTAGGACTCGAGACTGTCGCGGCGGCCATCTGAGTTCGGGTCACCGGCCGGCGCGTTGTTTCCTTGGGCAAGGAACAATGTAAAGATGGTGGGAGTTGATGATCCCAGTGGCTGGCACCAATGTAAAGATGAAGGGGACGTGTAATCCCAGCGCGATGCCACTAGTGTAAAGATGTGTGGGACGTGTGGTGACGCGAGACGAGACGTGTCCCCACAGGGTGGTACTCTGGTTCTCTGGTTTGTTCTTGAAGGTGTATAGAGTTAAAGTTGTCGCTGGTTCACAACTTTATTTCTGCGAGAGTATGGTAGCAGGACGGGCAAGGTGGGGAGACCTGCCTGGGAGGCAGAAGCGTCCCGACCTGCCCGCTTGCTGGCAACGAGCGGTCAGTCTAAACTGCTCAGAAATTTCTATGAACAAATATCGTTTTGAAACATATCATAATGAAAAACGTGAAAGAATTTGAATGAACAAAAATTCCGATACATATGGTCACATGGTGGTTTCGTGGTGAAGGAACAAGGGTACCTTATATACAGTTGTGTGTAATAAGAGAGTTATGGTGTTTACAAGACTAAAATGGTTAGTGATAAGGAGACAAAATTGCGGAGTATTCACAAAACATAAAATCATTTCGAATATCGATAAAGATAGCGATAACATATATAGTGATTCAGAATAAGCATTTTCTGACGAACATTTTGAGTATAAACAACACATAATTGTACACACAGACAATAGAATAACAGCATGGGAATTGTTTATAAGCAATAAGGGTGGGATTAGCGTGTTCTAAGGTCACTTTACCAATTGTCACGGCTGTAGACCTGTTGGGGTCGGCTGAGGACAGTGGAGTTATTATAAAAGAAGATACACATGGCTTTTCTGGTATGTGAGGCATAAAGATCACGTATCCATTTCACTACACAAGGAACTTCACCTCGATTGCCTACCTAGCCACTGGGTGGGCAAATCAGTGCTGGTCCCAGAACCGGGTAAATAGAGATGGTGGTGACTCGATAAAAACACCGGGCGGAAGGCAACGGCAAACCACCGCTCTAAATTGCCAAGAAAATCATGGAAATCCATGATCGCCAACGTCCTTGTAGGACAGGGCGCTTAAAAAAAAAAAAAAAAAAAAAAAAAAAAAAAAAAAAAAAAAATATATATATATATATATATATATATATATATATATATATATATATAAGTATATATATATATATATATATATGTATATATATATATATATATATATATTATATATATATATTATATGTGTGTGTGTGTGTGTGTGTGTGTGTGTGTGTGTGTGTGTGTGTGTGTGTGTGAATAAATAAATGTGTTTGTGTTTGAGTGAGTGAGTACTTTTAAAGGCCTAGAAGTGACCTCCTCCAAAGCTGTTGCATGCTAGCCTTTTACATTGGCTTTTAGTGCATTAACAGTCTGCTACGAGTAAACAGCTGCCAAACGAGATTTTGCGCATTTTTTCACATAAGCTTAATCCCATTCAGAAGGTCTTGAGTAGCAGCTGGTGAATAAGGAATGAAATATATGATAAATAAGGAAAAGGCGAAGATGCGACCTTCGCCGTTAGCAAGAAACGAAACATTTCGGGAAATGGTGAGAATTACAAGCCCAACCAATTAGATGTTAATCATATCTTTTAGTTATTTGTACAGAGGAGAAAGTATTGGGATGTCAGAGTATTAAGAACGTCATTTTGCTGATGAAACAATATGAAATACTGCGTAAGAAATGTAATATTATATTGTAGCTTCGCGTCTCGTATCTGCGGCTGAGATTGTTAGTGATAGTTAGCTGAGGATGTTAGTGGAGAGGAGCGCTAGACAGGAATTCGTAATACTAGGAGAAAGATGAACTGGAAGACTTAAAGATTCTTGCTTGCTTGCTTGCTTGAGATTTGCGAAGTTCTGGCTTCGCCCGGGCCTTTCACTTATGGCCCGGCCTGTGTCAGCTTTTTATGGCTGTCTCATTTGTTGGTCTGACACTCGGTGCTTGCCGTGGCGGTGGGATTGCCAGCAGGCGCTCCTGTAGCCGTGGTGTAAGCATCTCGCATAATCTCTTTACCAGCACGACGGCTGTGTTCTGTGGGGTTTGTCTTAGGAATTGCGTGTGCACGCAATTCTCCAAGTAATGTACCAGTGTGGCGTTCGGCTCGCCGCAATGCATGCAACACCTCTCTTCACGTTCTATGGTTTGTATAATCTGCCATGCACAGTGGTAACCTAGGCGCATTCTGTGCAGAATGACTTCGGTACCTCTGTTGTTTATTTCAGAGAGTGCCAGTGGTTCATAGCCTGTGGCATCTGAGTACCAGCTGGCCGAGGGGGAATATCTCGTTTTCTCTCTGTGAAGCTGCAGGAGGAAGGAGTTGGCCGTCACCGTACACTTCCTCCTAAGTAATTTTCGGCTCTGATGTATTATCATGGGATTAGGGGTCATACCCCGGCCGATTTCGGCTAATCTGTCAGCAAGCTCATTGCCTCTGATCCCTATATGGCTGGGAACCCAGTTTATGATAATTCTTCTACCCTGAGCAAGAATCCTTTGTGCTAGTGTGCGGATGGTTGTCAGGAGGTAGATGTTGTAAGTGGGTGAGCGCTGCTGAAGACAGTCGACGGCTCCTTTGGAGTCTGTGTGTATGACCACGTGTCCTTCCCTCACGGACGCGTGGCTCAGTGCTCCCATGATAGCAACTGCCTCTGCCTGTAGCGAGGAGGCGTTGTCTGCTACCCACATGGATATTGTGGCATCCCTTGCTGCGAAGCCGGCGCCTGCAGTGTGGGTCAAGGGATCGACCGATCCATCCATGTAATATGTTCTGCTCCCCGGAGGGGTGATGGTTGCAATGACCCTCTGGGTTTCTGCCTTTAGGCTAGGCGTACAATATTCATTCTTTTTGCTAGCCAGTCTCATGACCGAGAACTCTATCGAGGTTTGTGCCCACGACGGAGCTTCGACAAAGTCAGGGTGTGGGGAGTCCATGCCCTTGGCCAGTAGCGGTTCTTTAAGCTGATGGCGTATTAGCACCCTGGCTGTGTGAGACAGCCAGGAGTTGTTTGCAAACAGCTCGTTATCTTGTTCTAGGCGTCTGACTATTTTGTGTCTTAGGCTTGTGTTCCTGGGAGCCTGGATGACCTTTGATAAGAATTGTGCTGCCGTTCGTGAGGCCAAGGGGAGAAGGTTTGTCTCCACTAGGAGGTTGAGGACCTTCGCCCACCTTGGGGCACCCAGAATGACCCTGGCGGCTTCGTTTTGGACTGTCTCCAATCGGTCTTTATATTTTCTCTTAATGCCAATCAGAGCGAGGGAGGCATAGTCTACAATGGGCCTGACAGCATGTACGTAGAATGATCTTAGTACTCTGTGTCTGGCCCTATGCGTCTTCCACTCATTGCTCTCATGACAGACAGTCTTGCCTTTGTTCGGTCAAGCAGGTACTGGACCTCCTGGCGGAAGGAGAGGGTCCGGTCTATCCTTACCCCAAGGTAGAGGTAGTCCTGAACCCACTCCAAGTCCATTCCCTGGATTTTCAGACTTGTGCCTTGAACTCTCTGTCTCAGAGCCATGGCTTTGGATTTGGCTGCAGAGATCTTTAGTCCTGTCCTGCAACACTCCTCGGATACCAAGTCCAGACAACGCTGGGCTTTGTTTAGGCAGTGTGGTCCAGTGGAGATGATAGCAAGATCGTCTGCATAGGAGATGATCTTGCACCCCACTGGGAGGTTTATGTTGAGGATACAGGACATTAGTGTGTTAAAAAGGGCTGGACTGAGAACCCCACCCTGTGGCGTTCCATTTTCTAGTGGCATGTGCTGTGATAGGTGACCTTGGAATTTGACTCTGGCTGTTCTATTCCTAAAGTAGTCACCTATCCAAGCCAAGAGCTTACCTCTGATTCCTATTTGGATCAGGCTCTCCTGAATGGCAAGAGGACTTGCCAATTCGAAAGCCTTCTCCAGGTCAAGGAATACTACCATAGATGTGCCTGTGTTTATTGTGCTCAAGAGCGTGGCTATGCTGTGCGCTGTGCTCATGCCCCTGGTGAACCCGTGGAGGTGTTCGTGTGGGGCTCCCATTTTCCATTGGAGCCGGTTCAGTGCCATCCTCTCGGCAGTCTTGGCCAGACAGCTGAGGAGAGAGATGGGGCGGTACTTCCCCGGTTCCTTTGGTTTAGGGATGGGAACTATGGTAGCCCTCTTCCAGCTCTGGGGTAGAGTGGAAGTTTCCCAGGACTTGTTGATGAGTCCCAGGCGGGAGATGATGGGGTACGAGATCCCGTCATCGCCCGGGGCTGAGTTGCAACTGGCTTTATATGCATCTCTTAGTTCCCTCAGAGAAAAGATAACGTCTGAGTTATCGGGTTCGGCTGCCCTTTCTCTGATATGAGCAAGCCTGTCTAGTTGTAGGCGTTCTTGTCTTGCCCTCAGTTCGGCTGGCAGACTGTCACTACTCGTTCTCGCAGAGAACTCTTGCGCCAGTCTGTTGGCCTCTGCCTGGGGGTCGTAGTGCGTGCATCTCGGGGCTGAGCGGCTGGTGGCTCGCTTGACCCGTTGCCATAGCTCTGAGAGGGTGGTACGGTGATCGAAAGACTCACACCATTCCAGCCACTTTTCCTGCCTCACTCTGCTGGCAGTTTCCTTGGCATCCCTGACAGCCTCCCTTAGGAGGGCTAGGTTGTCAGGGGTTCTTTGCCTTCGGAAATGTTTTCGGCACATATTTACCCTGTGGTTGACCTCCCTAATCTCGTCATTGAGACTCCTGGACCCAGGCCGAGTTTTGGGTATGGTCAGTGAGGCTGCCTCATCAATGGCATTTACAAGTCTGGCTTATGGGTTCATTGCTTCTCAGACAGCGGGCCAAGGTGCTCTGGAACGCCTGCCAGTTGGCCTTGTCTGTTTTCCATCTTGGATTCGGTCGTGGTATTTCGGCTGGGCCACTATCCATGAGGGTTGTTATAGTGCCATAATGGCCACTAGTGACGGTCTCATCGACACACCAGCCAATCCTCTCCACCAGAGTCGCAGTGGCCAGGGTGAGGTCTAGGACCCCTCCTCTCACATGCGTTGGCTCCTGGCTGTTGAGGAGAGCGATCTCGGGAATGTCTCAAGCACGTTGGCTATGTGATGGCCAGCCGCATCCGGTGCCCTGCAGGGAGCCAGGATGGGGTGGTGTGCATTGAAGTCTCCCCCTATGATCACTCGGTCGTGTGCTGCGGAAGCACATACCTGGCTGATGTCTAAGCTACTACAGTGTGGCCGGCTGTACACATTGTACAATTTCAGGGGTCCCCGGCCAGTTGAATCTCGACGGCAAGAGATTCAACATCTTCTCCACAGTGCGGTGCATCGGCTATTGCGGAGCAGGGAATTGTTGCTTTCACCAGGGTCATCAGGCCTCTTTTGCCATCGGAACGTGGCAGCGCGTAGACGTGATACCCGGAGAAGCGAACAGCTTCCGCTGATAATGTCTCCTGGAGCATGACGATGTCAATGCTCCTTGATCGCACTATTGCGTGGAGGATGGCACTCCTTGAGGAGAAGCCACAGATGTTCCACTGCAGAATACTTAGATTGCGTGCCATGATGTTACTAATTGATAGTTACATCAGAGACATCGTCATATTCGGATTGACGGTCGGAGTCTGACAACTCCATTGTGAGATCCTCACTGCTTGAGGGGTCTCCTTCGGCTGTCAGGCTATCCCTGGATCCACTGGGGGGTGGAGAGCCTTTGGTAGCTCTGACTTTTCGTGTTTGGCTTTTTCTCTGGCCAGGCTGTTTCTGTGCATTGGCTGGCCTTGCCTGGGCAGGCTCAGCTTCTTCTGATTCGGCTTGTGGCACTGAATCAGCCTGGTTAGGCTCTGCCTGTGAGGGCATAGCCTGGCTAGGCTCTGCCTGTGAGGGCGTAGCCTGAGTTGGAGAGGGGAGGGGAGTCTCGACCTGGGGTGAGGGAGAGGACTGGGCTGATCTGGCCCTCTCCATCTTCCTTCCCTTTATGCTTTTCACAGTCTGTTTCAATGTCGTCATGGCAACGTCGACTGCCTTGTCCGCCTCTTCCTTGGTGCTGGACAAGGATACTGCCACTGCTGTGACTACAGCAGTGATCAGGATCGACATGTCCCCCTCGTCGAAGAACATGTCTTCTGGGTCTGGGGAGGACCGTGTGGTGCTGTTGGAACCTTTCTTCCTGTGGTTCCTCTGCACTTGTTTTACTTGGGGGAACTCCTGATTGTCGGAGATCTCCGGTTTCGGCTGGGGGGCAGCTTCCTTCCTCTTGGGAGGTCGGGAAGCCTTTTCGCTTTTGTTCCTCCCCCAGACGTAGGTGCCTGGGGGGGCAGGAACAAAGTCTGGTCGCTTCTTAGCAACCTCTTGCCGTTTGAGGGCCGCCTCTTTCCTGACAGAGCAAGCCAGGCTCCAGGCGTGATGCCTCTTGGCACAGTTAGGACATTTGGCTGTTGTGTCCTCTTTTCTTCTTTATGTGCCTTGATGCACACCTCGGTATGTGTGCCTTGCTACAGACACCACATTTTGGCTTGGCTGTGCAGTTAGCCTGGTGGTGTCCGTACTTCTGGCACTTGAAACACCGAAGTGGTTCAGGCACATAAGTGCGTAGGTGATAGGTACCCCAGTTACCCAGATCAAGGGTGGAGCTTGGGCTACCTTTCATGGTCACCAGGACTTGCCTGGTTAGAGTTTTCCCCTTCTACAATCGGGAAGCCTCCACGACCTGTGGGTGTGATGCTTTCAACTCCACATCGTATGAGATTGAGAAGCCAAGTAGCACCATCTTGACTCTCTTCAGTGGCGAGAGGCTCACTTTCCTCCCATCTTTTAGCTCCTTTGTCTCCTGCAGGAAACAAAGGGTGGCTTGATCTTTGGGCACGATGATCATGCCCTGATCTCGCGCAACCCGGATCGACAGCCGGATTTTGCGCTGGCTCTCCAATGCCCTTACCATTTGGTAGGCATTGTCGAAGCCTTCGGGTTTGACGGGGACCTTAAATTGCGGGAAACGCCTTGGGGGTCCAGACTCGCCATCAGAGTCGGTCTCCGGCCTCGGACGTATCGGGCCGCCCTTTCGGTTTTGGGGCTTGCTCGTGGAGGCACCAGCTGTTTCGGCTGGTTCAGCTGGTGCTCCTGATTCAGTCAGTGGGGTCGTCTGAGGGGGGCTCAGAGGCCTTCCTGGTCTGGGTGCTGGCCTGGAGGGGCCAGCACGAGAGTCCATCTGTTGGACAATCTGGTGGACAGACATGTTTGTACATGATTTATTTGTCTTGTCCGCCATCTTGGCAGCAGGCATGACAGTGTCATCAAGTGCTCGGGGTTTTCTTTTGCCACCCGGAGGCACGTAAGGCTTCAGGGTGGCTGCCGTGGTCTGGGCCTTGCATGGGTCGTCAACAGTAAGGTCTGTCTGTGGGGGATTTTGATTTTGAATTTTCCATATACTTGGCAGTGCTTCATCCACTCACGCCCCCACCCACCACGGAGTCCAACAAGGGGAAGCTGAGTGCTAGAACCAATGTCTAACAGCAACAGGGGTGATGAGTGGATATACGCAGCCAATTAGCCGATTGCACTGGTACACACGGACGGTGTGGGTACCAACGGCAGCATGACTGCTTGACCCTAGCCTCCCGAGGGAGACCAGCCGATTGACCTGACCGGGCCTGGATCAGGCCGCCTGTCTTGCCAGAATAGAGGACCAAAGAGGCGTGTTGCTAGCCGCAGGGCGTGCTCGTGCACGGCATCGCTCAACCTCCAGGACTCCCTTCTCCCAGCTCACAAGGGTGCCACGCACAGCAAACACGTGGGTAGGTGTCAACCTCTGGGAGTATCCCAGAGGGGATGTCCTTCCACCTACAGGACATCATTGATGGGAACACTTCTGCTCCTCCCTCAGTGAGGAAGGGAGCTCTTTCACTTTTTCCAGGCAGTTCCTCTCCGCTCCTCAGAGGGGACCTGTACCCTTTTTCAAAGTGAATCCCTCTTTTCTCTGAAACGTCCAAAGGTTGTTTCACCTCACTGAGAAAAGAGGGGGGTCCTGCACCTGTTCCTGTCAGTTCCTTCATCCCTCTGAAAACAGCCGGCCACAGACTGTTTCACCACAGTGAGGGAGAGAAATTAACATTTTTCCAGGAGGTTCCTATGGCAGGACGGTTTTTAAGGTGAATCCCTCTTCTCTCTGAAAACATCCAAAGGATGTTTCACCTCAGTGAGAGAAGGGGGGTCCTGTACCTGTTCCAGTAAGCTTCTTCGTCCCTCTGGAAACAGCCAACCACAGACTGTTTCCATCACAGTGAGGGAGAGGAGCTGACTTTTTTTCCAGGCAGTTCTTTTGGCAGGGTGAGTTTAACGTGAATCCCTCTTCTCTCTGAAACACCCAAAGTTTCACCTCAGTGAGAGTAGAGGGGACCTGTACCTGTTCCAGTAAGTTCCTTCATCCCTCTGAAATAGCCAACCACAGACTATTTCATCACAGTGAGGGAGAAAGACTAACTTTTATCCAGGTACTTCCTATCACAGGACGGGAACTTGATGTTCTGTCTAGCAGCTGCTATTAGACAGAACCTGGCTGAAGGCCTGACAAGGGGGCTCTACCTGCCTATCGCCCTATTCGAAAGAAAAAGAGTGGCAGTCATCAGATGGTCTGCCAGACCAGTCCCTAACAAAAGAATGGCAACTCTATGCACACCCTAAGGCAGGCCTTCTAAGGCCCCCCAGACACACCCTCCCCTGCGGGAGGTAAAGGTCTGCCCACGTCCGAGCACGCGCCCGAAGATGGGGTCCAATTCACCAGAAGGTGTGCACAGAGTTATCCTAATGCCGAAAATTCGTATAGGAAAGAGTAGGCTAGGAGGGCACGAAGCTACATGCAAGCACATAGCATCGTGGCATCAATCAATGGGGGGCGCGTCACCGTCCGGTAACGCGGAAGAGCCGAGGCCGAGATTGCATGGGACCGGGCACGGTGCATCTCTTTAATATGCCCATGCAAAAGCCACACGATCGAGGGATCATGGTGACTCTCTTGGCGTTGCTCGGCTCCACCCGCTGCGCCCCGTCCGCCACCCTTGCCGGAACCGATCCTCCCTTCTCTCTGAATCGTCCAATTAAGGACCGATTCACCGCAGGGAGAGAGGGGAGGAGAGGAGAGGAGAGGTCTTTCTTCTTCAGCTGCTGATGTCCTATGATTTAAAGATTCTTGGGGGAAAAAACAAGATTTATTCAATTTCATTTATCTATTCTATCATATCAGTGGACGATCTCAAGACCTTTTAAATTATGTACTTTAATCTCTCTCTCTCTCTTTTTATCTCTCGACCGAACCCTCTTCCTGCCCTTCTGCCTCCTCTCCTTTCCCTATACCCACCGTCGTCGCCACCTGCCACCGCCTGCCCTTTTCGCCTGTCCCACCCCTTCCCACGCCCAAGCTCCTCCCCGCCGCCGCTCTAGACACAGGGACTGGGAAAAGAATATGTTATTGAAGGGAATTCCTTCAAGAAAGGAGCGATGGTAGATTTACACTTAACAATCCAGCAGCTTGAGGAGTAAATACCGCTAGAACAGACCGGTTCTTTCTGAATAGAGTTGATGAAAAGGTGCAGGCTGTTCGTATTTCCTTTCGCGGAAATCCAAGGAGTTTTGTATAATGATAAGAAGAGAGAGATCTCGATTGGTGTTAGAGGATGAATTGTCTAGATTTAAGTCACTTTTTTCGCGGGAACGGTCTACTTAGCTTAACAGACGAACGTGTTGACCTATTCGACCATGTGAGAGGATCAGTTGGCCATTCTAAAGTTGCTAATGCTCTCGAGAAGAAAGGTATTGGTCTAATTTGCCTTTTAAAATTCGATAGTTACGGTTTAGACCCAAGTGTTTATTCATTTTATCTGAATAACTTGATGGCATCTTTTAATTATGTGATATGTGAGTTCGTTAATGTGGGTATGAGGATTCTGACGCATATTCATACCCTGTTATGAATATACGCCTAATGAGTGGCGTATATTCATAACAGGGATGGCTAAGCAACATTTCACAGCTGTATTTTTTTTTCACCAGATACTTATACTAATCACAACAGAAAAGTTATTAGGGCTTACGGATATCCACTTTGCCATACCAGAATAAAAAAATAAAAAAAAGTCACAAGCCGTGACTATGAACAGTGTGGGAAAAGATACTGCATATTGTGCCGTATCAACGAGAAAGATGTTGGGCGAGCCATCAGACGCCAGCGAGACAGAATTTGGTTTCAGTGCAGGTAACTAAAAGGGGTCTTAAGCTTTGGAGTTTATTAAGGGTATAAGAGAGACCCTCAATAGACCTGAATGAAGGTGAAAGAGAATCAGATCTGCGGTCTAATCGGTTATTGAGGAAATTGTTCACCGCCGCCAGTAATAACAACAACAGAGAGAGGAAACAAACCTCCACACGCAAACGAAAGGGGAAGGGAAATGGTCTAGAACAGAGAAAGAGGTCTTGTCGATGAACCGTATTCATATTGACAAATGTAGACAAGGTATGAATGAGAATGAATATCTTCACAATACAAGAGATGTATTTGACCGGTTTCGAATGCGTCTTCGTCAGAAATACATACAACATTATCATTATTATCATTATCATTATTATCATTATTATTATTATCATTATTATTATTATCATTATTATTATTATCATTATTATTATTATCATTATTATTATTATCATTATTATTATTATCATTATTATTATTATCATTATTATTATCATTATTATTATTATCATTATTATTATTATCATTATTATTATTATCAGTATCATTATTATCAGTATCATTATTATTATTATCATTATTATTATTATCATTATTATTATTATCATTATCATCATTATCATTATCATCATTATCATTATCATCATTATCATCATTATCATTATCATCATTATTATTATCATCATTATTATTATCATCATTATTATTATCATCATTATTATTATCATCATTATTTATTATTATTATTATTATTATTATTATTATTATTACATATGATGTGGTGTATTGATAAATATATAACATTGATAAGACTCGTTGTTTTAGTCTTCCCCCATCCTCTCATTATAAATAAATATAGCATCTACAACATTCGGTGTTTTAGTTATCCTCTGATATCAGTATGGAAAAGATCTTCACGGAGCGAGATCTAAATCTATTCAGAGAACCAGCTCGCATCATTATTGCTGGTTATACAAACTCCGGTAAAGCAGACCTTTGTACGAAAATAGTTGAAAAATACCACATTCACTTTAAGAGAATAGTAACATGCAGGGTGACTTTTCTCGTCCGTTGAAAAAAAAAAAAAAAAAAAAAAAAAAAAACAGCCCTTAACAACAGGATTGAAATTCACGAAGATATAATCAATCCGACCGAAGATACACTATCTCCCTTTGACAACTCCCAAGGACAGATCCTTCAGATACTTGACAATTTTCTTGCGACTGCTAATTCATCCATTGTTGTAAATAGTTTTTTCAAGGGCAGGCACAAAAACCTGTCGGTTATTATGATCACGCAGCATATATTCTTCCCTGGAAAGTACGCTCGCACTATTGCTCTGAATACATCCCATGACATTCTCATGAAACACAGGGATCCATACCAGATAGAAGTTTATGTAGATATTGTACGGTAAGAACGCGGCAAAAAAAAATTGTAGAGGTTTATAAAAGTGCTGTTCTCATAAGCAGACGAGAAAACGGTTTCCCAGTAGAAAGATTTTGGCACCAAAACCTCGGGTTATTTTAACGTGTGGTCTGGCGGATCTTTCCCTTCTGCAAATACACAATCAAGGGGTAAGATAGGAGTAGTGCAAGTAGGGCCAGAACTCCTCACCCCACGTACGTACATGAGTGTGAAACAGGAAGTAGGTTAATGACCACTGGAAACCGCAATTGATTAACGTAACCAATGACCGTAACCGGAAGTGATTACCGTAATCAATGACCGTAACCGGAATCATTAACAATAGTTAATGATGGCTAGCATGCACATCAGACTACCTTAAGGTCATTCATGGCACATCATAGTAGAATGTAGACATAATTAAAGTGATTATCATAATGATTGCAACTGGAAATCATTAACCGACTCTAATGATATCTAACAGGCACACCTGAAGGGTGTCCCTCCCCCTCCCCTCCTCTCCAATACAGGCGACTGGACAGAACGACTCACCTTACAGTCACAACAAGAAGTAGGTTAATGACCACTGAAAGTGATTAACGTAATCAATGACCATAACCGGAATTATTAACCGTAGTTAATGATGTCTAACACACACACACCTGGAGGACTCCCCTCCCCTCCCCTCTCCTCCTCTCTAAAACAGTATGCTTGGTACCATAGATGATCCCTCCCCCCACCCCTCCTACCCCACCCTATACCCTCCCACCCCGCACCCCAATATTCATCATGTTTAAACTTGTACCTGGATCGATAATTGACCCTGTAACAGACGAGTGGCTACCCCTGAAAGTGATTAACGTAATCAATGACCATAACCGGAACCATTACTCATAGTTAATGATGTCTACCACACACCTGGGGGGCTCCCCTCCCCTCCCCTCTCCTCTCTAAAACAATATGCCTGGTACCACAGATGACACCTCCCCCCAACCCCTTGCTACCCCACTCCATCAGCACTCCTCTCTCATACCCTCCCACCCAGCACCGCAATATTCATCCTGTTTAAACTTATGCCTGGATCGATAATTGAACCTGTTACACACACGAGTGATCACCCCTCCTAATGAATGAGGCTATCAAAATCCAGCCCGATGCCAGGTGTCACATATGACCCACCTCCATCAGCACCCCCCTCCCCTCCCACCCCACCCCGCAATATTCATCGTGATTGAACTTGTACCTGGATCGATAATTGTTACAGACGAGTGACCACCCCTCCTAATGGATGAAACTGTCATAATCAATAACAAATAACCCTGGAAGGGAGAGAACCCCAGCGTCCCCACCACCCCTCCCCTTATAAACAACATCCGGAAGGTGGTGCTCCACACATCTGTCCCTGGCTGGACAAAGGCTGCGCTTTCCTGTCGCTGCCTCCTGAGTACACCTTATCACAGGAAGCAGCCACTTCGACCTTCCACTCCTGAGCCTGGCCATCAAGGACCTCCCAGCTGACCTACCTGCCCCCTCGAGAAACCCAGCGATTCACCCCCCTTCACGGTCTGATAACCTACACCCAGCCGAGGAAGAAACGCCCCCGGGAGGGGCCGCTGAAAAAAAGGGGACATTCCCATACCTCGGCAAAAGGAGCTCAGTTTGCATCCACCACCTTGTAGCGATAAAGCCAAAACCAAAGGCCCTTCTTACCCGCCGTAAGTCCATCTCTCGTGTCGCTCACCCCCCTCATCAATCGGTCACATAACAGGCGCAAATTGCCATTTTTTACTGTTCCCCCTCGCCGTGCAGGGATAAAAATCAATGAAGTGAAAAGGGATTATAAAAGTTTTAATACTTTTATTTTTTATTTATTGTATAAACACTTCATACAAGACGCGCCAAAACCACACACACACACAACACACACACCACACACACACACAACACACACCCCCCAAAACACCACACCACCATATCCCCACACCCCAACACACACACCCACACACCCACCCACCAACACACGCCCAACGCACACCCACCACGCACACGCACGCACACCACGCACACACACGCACACACACACACACACACACACAAAAACACCAACACACACACACACAACACCCACACTTTAACGGGGGCCGATAGCGGTAGAGTGCAAAAAGGGCGGTCGGCACGGTGGGGGAATTTTGGGCCGACAAAATGGGAAAAACTTCTTTATAGTTGAATTAAGGAGAGGATTACAAATGACGGACAAGGTTCGGTTCCGGTCAGCGTGGTAGGCTGTCTGTCGTCGCTCGCAGGCGACCCCTTTTAAACAGATTGAACTAGGGAACCACAAGGTTTCGATGTACTCGGAAATAGGGGGGAAAAGGGGTTGATCGTGTACCGGACGGCGTCGCGAGGCGGAGGGCCCGCATGTCGCCCCGTTGCATGTCTAGCAAAAGGGGTGGTATGTAAAGGTATTTTTGTATTAAATTTAAAATTTATAAGTTAAAAGTGTTACATCGTGGGTAGTATGTTTGGAAATGTCTCTCAAATGGCCCCAAGGGTCCTGGCTATGGTTTTACAAACCCAAATCCATTAGTGAGCATCTTGGGGGGTGAAAATAGAGTGTAGAAGGGGTTTTTGTAACAATTTGGGCCCCCAAGGGGGTCCCTTTGCTATAAGGTTATGAACATCTCTGGGGGGAATTTGATGAGTGAAATAGGGCCCTATTGAAATAGGGATTCAAACACACACACACACACCACACACCACCACACACACACACAACCACACACACACACACACACACACAAAACAACACCACACCCCCACACACAAAACCATACACAACATACACACAAAAAACACAAACACAAACACACACACCACACCGCGACACACAGGCGCCCACACACGCAAATATTGCTAAGGCAGTCCCAAAAATGATAATCTATGTTACAAACCACGTTTCTCCGCCGGCATTTTTGCGTCAACCCCGTTATGGTGCAGGCGAGGGGAGGGGAAAAACTCGTGCTTGCACTTTGTGTTGTTGCCGTCGAACCCTCTTCGTCTTCTGTTACGTAACGAGGGGAAATACGTGGGGCAATAAACAGGACACGTCGACGGGGAACCCAATACCGTCCATATCATGTACGAAAAGCCGGCGGAGGAATCGACCGACTGCTGGGGGATCGAGACCGCACGAGTCCGAGGGTAGCGAGGATATAATTTCCCATTCAGTTCTTAAAATGGTGGCTCTGCCCCTTCCGGCTAGCAGGCGAGGGGGGCTTAACTCAGCAGGAAAGCACCGTTAAAAGACCAGGTTCTTCCCGGGATCTGCTCGCTCCAGGCAACGGCTTTGTCCCTGAGTGGGGGCGATGGGTTTTCCATCCTTGTCCTTTTTTCCGAAAAGGGGGCGGGTTCGGGCTCCTTCTTTTCTTCGGTGGGCGCAATTGCTGCGGTAAACCTCTCTCGAAAACGCAACAAAGGAAAAAGAGAAAAGCTTTAAAACACCGAATTTTAAAGATAGAACAACACCAAAAAATAAAAACATGTGCTATGATAAAGTTCAAAACCCTAATATACTCATTTCCCCCTAAGTTCACCTCCTCTAAGATGCAGATCCTTGAAAATGTTGGCAACATTCTCGTCAACAAAAAAAAAAATGAAAAAAAAATTTGCGCGGGTTTAATCCTCTATATAGCCCAAAAAAAAACAAAAAGACGTCAAATGCTCCCAGCATAGTATAACCAAATAACTTATAAAATAACTCGAAAAATTATTTCCTTCAGATTGGAAACCTGGGCAAATGCAAACTCTTCTTGTATATTTGAAAAGGACGGTATACACATAGACCAAACTGTCTCTTAAGGCTGACACAAGTCTCGTGGTATCTTCAACCAAAAACGATCAAAAAAAAAAAGATTTTGGAAGGGGAAAGTCTTCCCAGAACAGCGCTTACTTTCTTTTGCTTAAGATCTATCGCGAAAAAATTTTTCCCAAAACGAGGCATCTTAAAGTATTATACAAAATTTTATAACCTTTCCTATCTTATTTTAAATCATCACTAAAAAAATACAGGTAGAAAATTAATACGTTTCCATTCCGTAAAAATTAATATGAAAAGATTACATATGTCTCACATGTTAAGCTTCAATACTCAAAAAGTCTGCTAATACAAAAAAACTTTTCCCAAATACGGGTTTGATAAATCCTTGAAACGACGGGAAAAACAGGTTTTTGATCCCCAAAATCAAAGAAAGCAAGGGAAATTTCCAAATAATGCAAATCAAAATTCCCAAAATTTTTGGTCTAGCAAGACAAATATGTTCCAAAAAGGGAATTCATTATGTTGTCATTTTTTCTAATGGGTAGTTGATCAGCCAAAAACATCTTCGCACACATACCCCTTTTCTAAAAAACTGCAAACAAATACTCGTACCCACTGCGCTCATTGCTTAATATCTGGGCCACCCTGCGATCGTTATCGCGTAAATTACCTTTGTGTATCCCCCACCAAAAAAAAAACAATATTGACTCGTGCACTGGACAATTCAACACAATCCTAAGACTTCCAAAATTTTTTAAATAGCTATCGTACCGCAGCTTTTCAAGTTTTAAATCCATAACGCAATCATTTACCGTTCACAAACCCATTTTTAACAAGCGAAAGCTCCTTTTCCAACCCCACGCATTAAGCGAGTGTAAAAATCTGAGCAACGACTCGGGGAAACTCGTGCTTATAATTATACAAGTTGTTATTACGTAACAAAAGTTTTCTCAAAATTTTGACCGAAATGAGAGGATTCATGTTATAGTCTCCCCCATTGCCTTCATTCGACCAAAAAGAGATAACTTTTTAGGAATCTTACCCCCATGGCATGTCAATAGCAATTGGGGCAAAGGCTTGTCAGACATAAGTCTTGTCTAGCGTTTTTTTTAGATACATGCTAAAGGGCTGCAACTTTAAAAATTTTTAAGAGCCCCTCGCGCCCCAAACTTCGTTTTTGTTGTTAAAAAGCAGTTTTTCAAATCTCTATCTTCACCAAGGCTTTTTTCACCCCTCGCAGCGCGTGTGAATAACAAATCGGTCAAGGCAAACTCAAACCGTTTTCTCATAGAAACTTTCTAAGAGATACATATCCTTGTTTTTATATCTAACTTACGGAGCCATAAAATGAAAACCACGAGTCTTAACCTCGTTCATAGCAGATTTCTCTTTTGCACTAACCCTTAAAAATAATCTTCCGCATAGCTCCTTAAATGCAAAATTTTATAAAAATCTATTTTCCTAATGTTTTCTTCAGCGAAAGGGGACTACCCTTTTTAAGCGACATAAGACGAAAAATTATACAGGGATTTTTTCTACTTTCTGACCATTAAAAAAACCGTCACGATTTTAAATTTGCGGTGCAAATGGAGTTGCACAACACCCGCTGATCGCTTTCGCTTTAAAAAAGCACCATCCTCTTTTCCAAATGCCTTAGCCGAATACCAATCCTGATAAGTCAATATAACAATTTTTCCCGGGAACCTCAAATTCGCATAATTATCTGTACAGACCCCCTTTACCCCGCGTTTTAAAAGGGAGCACTCTACCTAACCGTTCTTCTATACCTGTTTAATCATGTGCAGTTTTTAACCGGGAAAAATATCGCTTACTCCAGCAACATAAGAACAGCGGGTCTTTATTTTTTTGATTGTTAATGAACACTTTTACTCTAATTATGCGCACCTCGCCAAGACTAGACATACTGAGAAGCTAAGGAAAAAAGCATTTTTTTTTTATATGTCAAACAACAGTCGAATTGTTGATTTTTTTACTTTTTTTTGTTTTCTAAAGCACCCCTCGTCCTCCTCCTCCTCCCCCCCCCTCCTCCTCCTCCCCCGAGAAAAGATAGTAACCCCGGGCCCCTTTTTTAATTGTTTTGGTTTATACACACTAATTCCCCTAAAAACCCTCCTCGAAAGGGGTTTTTAAACCGATTCTGGTTTTTTCAAGATGATCATAAAATCCTCCCCCGGTGGACAAAAGGTGTTTTTCGCTACATGGGGAAAAAACGAAAAGATATCCGCCTTCGCTCTGCATAAACAAACACACCGGGGAAACGTTTCGTAAAAAAAAAAAATATCACTCACTCTTTATATATTATCAAAACAAAATTTTCTTGGGTTTTTGTGAAATATAAGCGTAACCGAATTACCCCCCCAAAAAACATAGGGACCCCTTTTGATCTGTAAAACGCACACCAAAAATTTAAAGACTTTTTAGAATTTTCTATAAATGTGAGCGTGTACCCCTTTGTACTCAACCCTTTCAAAAAATGCAATATATTAAAACCGCTGACCTGCAAATCGACAAAGGGGCACAATTCCGAATAACGTAAAAAAAATTACGCCCCCCTCTTCTCGGCGGTCTCATACCTTCATTAGGATTATTAAAAAAAAATTTAAATCGAGAGCCAGTGCGGGAACATAAAAAAAGGTAAAATTTTTCTTTCGCTAAAACCCATTGTGCCCAAGCGGGGGGAAAAGCGAACCCCCTATCAGGGGGACAGCGATTTTCATCTTTTCTTTCCCCACTTGAACAAAGGTTTTTTACCGACAGCGATCTGCCTCCCAGTCATTGACAAGAATCCTTCCCTTCGCATATATTTATTTGCTGCATCCCCATCGAGAACCGGGTTAAATTTTCCTCCGATACTTCATTTATCAAATCACCATAATTTTTTCCCCTCTCACATGACCCAACATGCTAAATTTGTTAGTTAACCAGAATTGGGTGAGGCCCGTTATCGCATCATTTAAAAAATGAAAACTAAAATCACCGTTTTTCCTATGATGCTATAACTTTTTGGGATACAAAAAATTTTAAATGCGCCACTTCATAATCCATAAAGTCCACCTTAGCGGTGAAAAAGCTTTTTCAAATGATGGGAAGGTTATGTGAAAAACACCTTTCGATGCATTGCCGAAATATTATATATATATAATATATATATATATATATATATTTATTAATTTTATATATAAATATTTTGATTATCAAGTTCTGTCGTAATTTCCTTTTTATAAAAACGGTGCGGGGGGTAATAAAAAAAAAGAAGTAATGCTTAACCTTTATTTTTAACCAAAAGATACACACTAAAAAAATACATTAAAGCACAAATATCATATGTAATTTTGAAATGTAACGAACATTTTTCCAGACGTTTCGATCGTTTCGGCGTCCTTTCATCTTTCATAGGCTCCATCGCCGCCGCTGCCGCCGTAAAGCTGTTGCCTCTTGCATCAACATTAATTTTTCCCCCCATATCTGATAAATCTTAATATTATAATATCATATTTTTCTCACGATCTCCTTTCACTTTTTTTTGTTTAGAAAATGTAAAGGAAAGTTCCAACTTTTTAGAGAATTTACAACTAATTTATTAAATGAAAGTATTTTATATGTAACATGTAAAGTCTCACATAAATTTTTATTCAATAAATAACATCTGTTTTTTTTAACCAATCAATAATTTACCATATTAATATCCTTTTTTTTTGTTTTAACAAATAACTTGCCACTTTACTCTAAATTTTTAAAACAAAAACATAATATCATTTAAGCAAACGTTTTAACAACCTGTCAATGCTTAAAAAAGATTTAAGCAGTTAATAAAAGAATTCTTTTCTTCACATGCAATGATTGAAATCATAAAAATATTTGTAAACAAATTGAAATACAGAAATTAGTGGGAATTATATTTAGGCAAGATGAATTACTTATACCAAGCAATTTAAAATACTAAGTTAATGTCTTTACAAAATTACAAACTTAAACTCAAGATTATCTCAGCTAGTTGTTTCGTATTCGTGGCTTCTAGAAGCTTTCTGTTATCATGTGCTCAATTAGTCCATTATCCTGTTTACCATCTTTTCATCTGACCATATATTCGGACTTCGTCCCCACCTTCCTGTATTGTTCTATTTTTGATGTCGCGACCGGGATGGTGTGTCCGCTCTGCCTCGCGTTGTTTACTAGATAATGCGTGTCTTATCCACGACAATAATTTCACCCTCTTCTTCTTCTTCTTCATCCTCATTATCATCTTCATACTGCATGTTCGTTTTTTTCCTTCTCGGGCCCCAGGCAGAAGGAGAGGGCTTGCACACAGTAGCGAGACAAGTATCTTCAATAGCATACACCGTGCTGCAAAACCTTGTAAAAGCGTAATGTATGCATGACTCCAACTACCTCTTTCTACTTCAACAGGAAAAGCAATTTCGCGAATATCCATCTTCTGAAGCTCATTAAACAATGAAATGAGACATTCGCCCATATTCCTTTCCGCCGGTTCTCTAAACCGTCGCGGGGCTAATCCATCAACATAATGTCTATCCAAGCTGGATTTTAATTTTTTCATGGCAATTTCATTGTACCGAGGGTTTGCCCTGTCCAAAATGGGCAAGAGGTAGATAATTTCAGGTCCTCCTTCCCCCCGTTCACACTAACGACTCCAGTAGCACTCCGATCAGCTGTAATTGCTCTTGTGGTGGTATACATCCCCTCTTTTTTATCTGTAATAATCAGCGTATGCGTATTCTTTTTCCAAATACGCCAGACGTGGCATAAGCAGTCGTTCCACGGACATTAGCGATGACACATACTGTACAGCAGTATCTTTCATAACTCGCGTTGGAGAATACTTCGCTCTCTTATCACAAGCGGATATAAATAACCGGGGAGCTATTCTCGCGAGGTGACCTCACTTGGGTTGACGACAGAAGCAGTGATGCTGGCGGTGCTTGTGAAGCTTCCGAAAAACACCCGTTCATCCTCCTGTACAAAATCATCTGTCTTTACCGTTTGACAGTTCAGAAACAGCAGCAGCGGCGGAACTCCCGCTCAAAGGTATTTCCTGACCCCATCTTCTTTGCACAATCGAGGCTGTGTTATAAGCTCACAACCTCGCTTTATACCGATGTCACTCACTCATGCATGCAACACTCCCCCACCTTCGTGCGTTATAATCATTACGCAGTTTTTTACACAATCGAAAACCCCATTTCAAAACCCTATATCCTGTTGTTTGTATAGACTGTCAGCCTTAGAACCCGCTTAGCCGCGCGACTGCGCATGTAATCTCAATGGTACCGGGGCAAAATTATGTAATTTTTTTCAAAAGTCTTTTTCTTTTATAGAAAACGAGGCCCGAGGATGAGGATGCGAAATATTTGATAACATCGAGTATATTCAATCCAGTGACAGGTGATTGTATCCTGACTTAATTCATCCCATCGTATTAAAGACTGTTGAAAGTAGAATTTTAAGAGAGATTTGGCATAATCCTGGGTGAGAAGCTTTGAAAAAAAATCCCACCAAGTGTTCTAACGAAGGACGGATTTTATTAATGTATTTCGGTTGTTGGCCGGGGTTGTTTTCCAAGCTTTTCTACAGCTATAGAGGGAAGAGGGTATGTTTATCCCGCATTAGCAACAGAACGACACTCGCTCTCGCACTGACCACATTTTTTTTTTTTTTGTAACAGCGCGAGATAATTAACGGTCTTTCCCCCTCCGCCCCCGCGTCGAATTCCCTGCTGTGTCGCGTGCTCCGCGCCCGCCGCCGCAGCCTCCCTCGCACGCGCCGCCCGCGAGCCCCCGCTCATTACGGTATTTTACCTGGCGTACTCACATTTGGGATGATTCTAATATGCTCTTGTCAAACCCGTCATTAATCTTGTTAGTATTATCATTACCATTTGCGAGGCGGCAAGAGATCGCAGGGACCAGATGGCGGTCGACCGTGGGTTTTGGAACGAGACAATACTCTTTCATATTTCTTATCAAATTAGAGAGGCAAATGCTTTTTATAGCGAGCGGGAGTAAAATGGAGAGAATATTACCTCCGTGCGAGATGAGAGAATAATTGTCTTCTTTTTAAGAGATTTTTTCTTCAGAGACGCTTCTTTAATTGCCTATCGATATCTCTTTAACCTCTTAATAATGCTCTTCTCCGTAGTTAAATTTTTAAAAGAAAATTGAAAAAAAAAATCTGCAATGCAATTAATCTGCTGTTTATCTAGTTTTAATATAAAACCTGAACGACGTTTTGGTTTTAGCGAACAAATGAACGATAAAACATCAACAAAGCGAGGTGTGAAGGTTGCTTTGTCATGGTGGAGGTTGCATGTCATCAATCGTAATATAAGGGTTAAATTTATCAGGCATTCTCTCTGCTTTTTAGTTCTGTTCCACCGCGATGATAAGATCTTGTACGAGTAAAAAACAGGCAGCGATGTTGGTACGAGCTCCTCGCGGTAAAAAAAAAGCTTGCACCGCTTAGATCTTCCAGATAATACCCAACTCTGTTCTGACGTTTGTCAATCTGCCGAATTTTAAATATCTCCTCCGTATTTTGTATTTCATAACCCTTGCGAAATGTGTTGGTATGAGAACGCGCTGGGATGCGCACGGTGTCGCCTACCTTTATTTTCGGATTGCTTGTTGGATAAACTAGAGGGGGGGGGAGTTATTCCTTAGTATAAGGATGGGGAAGAGAAACTGAGGGTAGCTAGCTACCTAGAAATTGAAAAAAGTACATAGCACTGCACTGGACACTATAGGCACTGCACAACACTACACTTCACTGCACTAATGAAAATCACTCCTGAGCAGGTTGTTTACTGAGCGGCCACGAGGGTGGAGGAGGCACGGGCAGGCGACAGGCCACAGGGAACGGGGCATGAGGCTGGCGTCAGAACTGAATAACTGGATCACTGCGCCATGTTTGTAAACTCACTGTGTCGTGTTCGTATATATGTTTGTTTAGTGTTTCTCTACGATGCTTGAGGGTGAAGAATACACCAATTAAACTAAAGTAGTTCATTGTAGATGAGTTCTGACAAAAATAAAAGGAGTTCTTCATGGTCCTCTGCTCCACACGCCACGCTCAAAGTAGTGAAATGGATACGTGATCTTTACGCCTCACATACCAGAAAAGCCATGTGTGCCTTCTCTTATAATAACTCCACTGTCCTCAGCCGACCCCAATAGGTCTACAACCGTGACAATGATAAATCGACCTTAGAACACGCTAATCCCACTCTTATTGCTTATAAACAATTCCATGCCGTTATTCTTATGTCTGTGTGTACAATTATGTGTTGCTTATACTCAAAATGTTCATCAGAAAATGCTTATTCTGAATCGCTAAATATGTTATCGCTATCCTTAACGATGTTCGAAAGGATTTTATGTTTTTTGAATACTCAGCAATTTTGTCTCCTTATCATGAACCTTTTTAGTCTTGTAAACACCATCACTCTCTTCTTACACACAACTGTATATAAGGTACCCTTGTTCCTTCACCACGGAACCACCATGTGACCATATGTATCAGAATTTTTGTTCATTCAAATTCTTTCATGTTTTTCATTATGTGTTTCAAAACGATATTTGTTCATAGAAATTTCTGAGCAGTTAAGACAGACCGCTCGTTGCCAGCAAGCGGGTAGGTCGGGACGCTTCTGCCTCCCAGGCAGGTCTCCCTGCCTTGTCCGTCCTGCTACCATACTCTCGCAGAAATAAAGTTGTGAACCAGCGACAACTTTAACTCAACACTCTGAAGAACAAACCACCAGAGAACTAGAGTACCACCCTGTGGGGACACGTCTCGTCTCGCGTCAATTCACGTCCCCACCATCTTTACATTGGTGCCAGCCACGGGGATCATACAACCCCCATTACTATTACATTGGTACCACCCACTGGGATTACACATCCCCCACTAATTATTACATTAGTGGCACCCTGTGGGATCATCAACTCCCATTATTATTACACTTCCCCAGAGTGCTACTGTCAGACGTGTGATACAAGCAAAAAAAATATTGTACTCTACAAATTGTCCAGAGAATCTCACTTTTTTATATAGGCGTATGCACACAGCAATATAAACTAACATAAACTTCTATTTTTCACATGGTGTAACATATCACAAAAAGGCAGTATAATGTAATAAATCATTTTTTATCAAAAATTACGTCGATAATATGCCATCATATTCCGTATCAAAGGATCAAAATAGGCATTCAAAAACCACTTTGTACCCTTCTTTATCACAACCCACACATATTACAAGACTAATGCTAAACAAATGGAATAAAGTTTCTTTTTGCTGGTGATACCAGGGGCTTTTTATCGGTCAACAGCGTAGACGCTTTTTTAATTTTAGAGCGTGAAATAAATGGAAAGCTGGACTTTGTAGGGCACGAGAGTTTTTTTTCGTAATCAAAACCCAAACATAGATTCAGGGGATGTATTTCTCTGATGAATCCTCAATTCCCGTTTGGAGATGTAAAAAAAAAAGGGACGAACCGGGGAGCGTGATGATAAAAAGCGTGGAATTTTTTTACCCTTTTGAAAAAAACCCCACGCGCAGGGGAAATTTTGGTTTTATGTGGGTTAAAACCAGAGGAAAAAATTTTAGGGACTCCTAGGGCGTGCACCCGGGTGTGTACACCTTTTTATCTGAGCGTTTACAATACCATTCACAAAAAAAGACGCTTTTTAGTACCTAGATACAAGACTTCAGGATACAAAAAAACGTTCGGTGCTTTTATATTATTTTCATTTTTCAACCCCTAGCAAAATTCGGGTTGGGGCTTAATTAAAGAGCACTTTTCTCGATATTTAGAAAAAAAGCTTACAAGGGCAACGACAAAAGAGTATTGAACTTTCCCATATAAAAAAATAACTCCCCCATGTAAAAAAACATATTTTGAAAAAGGGAAAGTCAATCAACAAAGCAAAATACATTTTTGCCGTGAAGGTGAATATAACCAAAATCGATAATAATGATGATAAAAATGAATGAAAAAATGATACCACAACCGGTTTTCTACCCCTACATTTAAAAAGCAATGGGGGGGGTTTTATGCTTTCATATCGCGTCCAAAAGACCCCCCCCCCAAACCCGAGCAGCCAGCACAGCAGGAAACCCCCAAAAATGACTATCGAGGAAGTCTGTTCCCGGAAGTTTTTAAAGGGTTTAAAGATATGAAAAGGATAAATAAGTAATGATCTAACTGATGAAAATTTTCACTTTAGGGGAAATTCCCCCGCTCAGCAGAGTGTTTCCCCGGCACGACAGCAGAATGCTTTAAAGCTACTGCTGTTTTTTTGATGATGAATTTACCTCTGCTAGCTTGGAGGAGGGAAGAGGAGGAGGAGGGGGGGAGGAGGAAAAAAAAAAGGAGGAGGGGGGAAAAAAAAGGGGGAGGAGGAGGGGAGGAAAAAAAAAAGGGGGAGGGAGAAAAAGAAAAAGGAGGAGGAGGAGGGGAAAACAAAAAGGAGGAGGAGGAGGGAAAAAAGGAAAAAGGGGGAGGAGGTATAGCGGGAAAAAAAAAGGAGGGGGGGAGGGGGAAAGAAAAAGGAGGAGGAGGGAAGAAAGGGAAAGAGAGAGGGTGGGGAGGACGAAAAGAAAAAAAGAAGAAAAAAAGCAGAGGTAGAAAAACCGAAGAAAAGAATGAATAGGATTTTTTTTTGTTTTCAAAATAGTTTTTTTATTTCATTGTTTTGTCGTAATGGTTTTATTTTTTTATTATTATTTTTATTTTTATAAATTTAGTATGTAACAATAATTACAAAAATACCTTTTCCAGTTTACGGGGTTTTATAATAATTTTGATTTCGTTGTTTTATATGTAAAAAAACAATCTGTAACATGTATACATTTTTAGTTATAATAAAAATAAAAACCCACTGGAACAAAAGAAAATCCCTTCCCTTTTCTATCCAAGTTATTATCATTATTTTAGTAGTAGTAGTAGTAGTAGTAGTAGTAGTGGGAAAAAGGGAAAGAGAAAAAAAGGGTCTTTTTTATATTTTTTATTTTTTTTTTTTTTTTGTACTAAAACAAGTTTTTTTTTTCAATAAAGAAGTAAAATAAACCTTAATAAAATCTTTTTTTTCTAAGGGTTATACTAAAAATGCACTTTTAAAACTTTTTTTGCTAATTTTTAACTAATTTGAAAAAGTTTTTTTTTTTAACTGCGAGAAAGAAAGCTCACAGATTTTTTTCCTTTAATACCAATCTTATAACTACTTTGATAACACACATTTCTTATCTCTAGTAATATCTAAATCTACACAAAACGAGCACCAACAGCTATGAGAGCTTCAGTTAACACAAACAATTTTTTTTTCAGTTAATACTAATCTTATAACTACCTTGAAAACACACACACTCACACTTTCATCATCATCATCATCATCAAGGGGCTAACGCCGACGGGGGCGCATGGCCGCATCCACCCTTCGCTTCCAGCCACGAGGATCCCTCGAGGCGAGTCTCCAGGCAGGCACACGGCCCATCTCTAGTTCCTCACGACAGGTCTCGTCGAGCTGCCCAAGCCATGATCTCCTAGGACGTCCACAGGTCTCCTCCACCCAGGGTTGTCTCGCAGAGAGACAACCTGGTGGGCAGGGTCGTCCATAGGGAGGCGAGCTAGGTGGCCATATAGCCTGAGTTGGCGATCCCGGATTATGCAAGTAACAGGTCCCATGCAGTCTCACGGTGTAACCGCAGGTGGACACGTGGTCCTGCCAACTGTACCCCATGATCCGGCGAAGGGACTTGTTACAAAAGGAATCAAGACGAGACTCCAGGCACTGGATAGCGTCCAGGTTTCGCTTCCATAGAGCAAAAACTGGAAGTATCAAGCCTTGAAGACACGCAGCTTGGTCCTTCTGCATAGGTACCGACATCTCCAACGCTCTTGTGATCGAGTTCATGGCTCCTGTTGCCAGACCAATCCGTCTACTGACTTCCTGGTCTGACAACCCAGAGATTGGACTACGCTACCAAGGTATGTAAAACTTTCTGTGACTTCAACGTCCTCGCCGCAAGCATGGATCGACTGAACGGGTTCCCCTAACAGGCCCCCAAAGTCCTGAATCTTGGTCTTGGTCCAGGAGACCTCTAAGCCTAGGGGCTTCGCCTCATTGCTAAATGCATCAAGAGCCGCCACAAGTGACTCCAAGGACTCAAATAGGATGGCAACATCGTCGGCAAAGTCAAGGTCCGAGACTTAATATTGCCTAGTGTTGCTCCGCACTGACTTTGGCTAGTAGCTCTGCCCATTATCCAGTCCATACAAGTGTTGAAAAGTGGTGGTGCAAGGACACAGCCTTGCCTCACCCTGAATTAACAGGAAGAAGTTCGACATACCCCCCACACTTACAGCACTTTCAGTACCAGTATAGAGGCTTGCTATCAGGCCAATAATCTGTGTCGGAATTCCCCTGAGCGATTCCCGATGCACCGAGTCAAACGCCTTCTTGAGGTCGATGTAGGCTGCAAGCAACCCACGACCAAACTCACGACGGCGTTCCACAATTACTCGAAGCGCTAGTATACGGTCTATTGTGGACTTGCCAGGAGTAAATCCAGACTGCTCCGGTCTCTGGTGCCTCAGTAGGTGGTTGCGGATCCGTTTCAGAAGAATGTGAGCGAGAACCTTGCCTGGTATGCTGAGAGTGTAATGCCACGGTAGTTGCTACAGTCCCATCGATCCCCTTTCCCCTTCCAGAGAGGGATGACCACGCCCCTCAGCAGGTCGGGGGAATGTACCAGACTGCCAAATGGCAGTCAGGACTGTATGCAGGCCCGAGCCATAGGTTCACCCCCAGCCTTTAGCAGTTCAGCAGGGATATCACATATGCCTGCAGCTTTCCCACTCTTCAGCTTGGAAATCGCCAGCCTAACCTCTGTTAGGGTAGGAGGTTCCTCGCTGATGGATGGGTCCGGCACAGGCACTGAGACATCGCTTGCATCCAAGCTAACTGTTGGAGGATCCACCTGGTACAACTGTTCAAAATACTCAGCCCAACGTTCACGAACCCAACATGATCTGAGATGATCCGTCCATCCGCTGATCGGACTGCAGTCATCTGTGAGGAGGGCTTAGGGTTCAGTTTTCTCAGGGCTTGGAAGGCAGGGCGAAGGTCATTTACCAAGAAATGGCCTTCAACCTCCTCAGCAAGATTCCTGATGAACTGTTCCTTGTCCCTTCTCAGCAGTGTCCAAGCCCTACGCACCATGAACGACGCAAGACTTGATTCCCATTTAGCCGAGCCTTGCGACACGCTTCAGTTGCCTCTAATGTCTCCAGGGAGATGGTATTCTGCCTGTCCTTGGGCGTACGCAAAGACTCCTGAGCTGCTTTGAGTGTTACGCGCTTGAAGGACTCCCACAGAGCAACTGGATCCGTCAGGTTGCTGGTTCTGAGAGTCGGTCAGAGACTGCCGTGGCGACCCACGGGCACACTCCTCCTCCCTTAGTCTGTCCAAGTGAAACACCTTAGGGTGGCCACTGGAGGGACGGGGAGTTTTGAAGTGGACCCGCCAGGGTAGCCACAAGCAGCCTATGGTGTGCCAAGAACCCAGCACCCGGTAACCCTGCAGTTCTGGAGATCCTCCATCGGTGCTCACAAGGATGTGGTCGATCTCCTTGGCCACTGTACCCGTATCGCTGTACCAAGTCCAGCGATGCGCGTTGGAGCGCTGGTACAGGAGCCAGAGATCCTCATTTTCCTGGACCTAGCAAAGTCCCGGAGAAGGAGGCTATTCTCGCTGCTGGGATCAGCTCCCGAGCCATGGGGGCCGACAGACATCTCGTAGCAGCTCGGTCACAGCCGGATACCGCATTGAAGTCGCCAGAAACAATGCGAATGTCTCGCCGGGGGCAATCGTCTGCCACAGATGCGAGTTTGGCGTAAACGCCTCTTTCACATCGGTTTTAGTACATCGGTAGGAGCGTATACAGCAATAAGAGACATGAAGCCAAAAGCATGCTTCAGTCTCAATGCCATGATACGCTCATCAACCGGTGTCACCTCGACTACCGCAGGCTGAAGTCGACTGGAGATGGCTATGGCTACACCTTGGAGGTGGTGACCATCGCTGCGGCCCGACCAGTAGTAGGTGTAACCACCAACACTGATCGTGCCGCTACCAGGTCTTCTCACCTCTGAGAGGGCAGCCACCTCAACTCCCAGTCGCTTCAATTCCCGCGTAGCGAGGTAACGCTCATCCTGCGCAAGGACCGGATGTTCCAAGCGCCTACCCGGAAAGCACGCCGAGGTTAAGCCTCAGTGGTCACTCCGGGTGCACGCCACCTCTGCGCTCCCACCAACACAGCCCCAATAAAGGGGGTCGCAGGCTGTGGGACCGCCTATCCACCTGTGGGGTTCCGAGGGCTTTCCCCCACAAGCTTCATGGTGGGTTGGCGCCTGCCGGGCGCAGGCGGGACGAGTAACTCTCGCTCAATCCTGCACCCGACCATTTGCCCTCCCGGCGGACCCACACCCGCCTTACTTGCTGGGTGGGAGGGACAACACCCCTCCCCCCAGCATTTCCATTAAAAAGACGTTGCCAGAGGGTCATTCTGGGGGGAGGGACTGGCAAGGCCACCTCCCCCGAGCGCGCCCATTTCCCCGGTGTGCTAGGGGGCAGGAGTTGTACGAAGCCAGAGCGTGTCCACACGCCGGTGGGCCATAACTCCGTACCTCTGGGGCTCCTGCTGCTCCGAGATCCCCCACAGATTTAGCCTGAGAACGCAAGGTACCAGTTACCATGGGTGGCCACGAGAGGCACTGCAGAAGTCTTAATGATGGAGAGGCTGTGACCTGGCAGGGGAGACTTATGCAGAAGCTGCTCCTTTTTCGCACTGGGCTAGCCAGGGGGGAAGCTGCAGCGAGAAGGCAGCAAGCACATAACACTATCTAGGCTACCACACATTCGATTCACATCACCATGCACGTGAAGCACCCACACACTTTGAAAACACATTTTTTCTTTTAATCAATGGTAATGTCGGTGGAGGTAGGTGGTAACCTTTTCTTTTTCCTCCATCAATGGGCAATTCTTCGAGGGTAGAAGGATCTCGCTTCGTAAAGCCCATCCTGCGTAAAACGTTAAAAAACAGGAGGGAATATGATTCTGGTGAGGTTACCTCAAACACTCGCTTCTTTTACGAGAAGAGAGAGGACTATCTTAAAATGCTCACTCTGTTTGGCTGAGGTGTCAAGCAGAGTGAAATGCTTGAAATGGGAGTCTCTCGTCCTTTCTAAAATTCGAGAAATATTAGGGTCTTCCTCAGTGGAAGATACCCTCCGAACTGCGCAAAACCAGCAGCTATGAGAGGTCCGCGAGAAAAGCTCATACCCTCGAGAATTTCACAGTCCCTGAGATATCCTGTCACTAATCACCGTGCGGTTAAGGTCACAGAGACCTCTCCGCTCAGCAAAGAGCGAAAAATAGGATATGCTTTCCCCTAATCTTAAAAGCAAACATACGGTTTAGCAGTAACACAGGAGGGAGGAGGACTAACATTAGATACCGCATAATGTCTCCTTGAAGGAACATGAGGTATTTATTGCCCCCGACAAAAATACGCCTTTCTTCCACCTCTCCTCTCCCCGACCTACATGGTTATTATTATCATTATTATTATCATTGGTAGTAGTAGTAGTAGTAGTAGTATTTAGTAGTTAGTAGTATCATTATTATTATTATTATCATTATATCACTCGGTGAGCTAAAGATATTTTTGAAATGGGTGGTGGCACGGAAGTCTAGAACTGTGCATAATCCTCCGCATCCTCCTCCCTCTCCTCCTCCTTCTCCTCCTCTTCCTCCTTCTCATCCACTACCATCTCCCCCTCCTCCTCCTTCTTCTTCTTCTCCATCCACTATTACTACTACTGCTTCCTCCTCTTCCTCCTCCTTCTTCTCATCTACTACTGCCACCATCTCCACCTCTTCCTCCTCTACCGTCACCACCTCCTTTTTTCTTCTTCTTCTACACTGCTCTTATTATTATCATTATTATTATTATTACTCTTGTCACCGAGAGCTCCTGCAGTAGCAGGAGCTGGCTGCTTCTGCTACTACTACCGTCTCATTATTATTATTATTATCATTAACAACAACACCAGCTGCGCTACTGCTGAGAGGAAGCTCGTCGGTTTTTCTTGCCACTGCGTCCGACACCTGCAGATCAACCTCTACCCAGTGACCAATATCACCACTTTCGTCGATGTTGGACAAACCCCTTGTGTAATATAAGTGTGGGTGTATGATCCCACAGGACGGCACTGATGTAAAGATGAAGGGGACGTGTAATCCCAGCGCGATGCCACTAGTGTGGGGACGTGTGGTGACGCGAGACGAGACGTGTTCCCACAGGGTGGTACTCTGTTCTCTGGTTTGTTCTTGAAGTGTTATGGAGTTAAGTTGTCGCTGGTTCACAACTTTATTTCTGCGAGAGTAAGGTAGCAGGACGGGCAAGGCAGGGAGACCTGCCTGGGAGGCAGAAACGTCCCGACCTACCCACTTGCTGGCAACGAGCGGTCTGTCTTAACTGCTCCGAAATTTCTATGAACAAATATCGTTTTGAAACACATCATAATGAAAAACATGAAAGAATTTGAATGAACAAAAATTCTGATACATATGGTCACATGGTGGTTCCGTGGTGAAGGAACAAGGGTACCTTATATACAGTTGTGTGTAAGAAGAGAGTTATGGTGTTTACAAACTAAAAAGGTTCATGATAAGGAGACAAAATTGCTGAGTATTCACAAAACATAAAATCATTTCGAATATCGATAATGATAGCGATAACATATTTAGTGATTCGGAATAAGCATTTTCTGATGAACATTTGAGTATAAACAAAACATATTGTACACACAGACATGAGAATAACGTCATGGGAATTGTTTACAAGCAATAAGGGTGGGATTAGCGGGTTTTAAGGTCAATTTATCAATTGTCACGGCTGTAGACCTGTTGGGTCGGCTGAGGACAGTGGAGTTATTATAAGAGAAGGTCACACATGGCTTTCTGGTATGTGAGGCATAAAGATCAATATCCATTCACAACCTTGCACAATTCTCTTTTTTCACAAGACAATTCCTATATTTCCG
>NC_051426.1:2376832-2381112 GCF_015228065.2 Penaeus monodon | reverse complement strand
GGGGCCTGTAGCCGCCGGGCGTTGCCTCCGTGTGCAACCGGCCATCGCTCAACCTCCAGGACTCCCTTCTCCCAGCTCACAAGGGTGCCACGCACGGCAAACACGTGGGTAGGTGTCAACCTCTGGGAGTATCCCAGAGGGGATGTCCTTCCACCTACAGGACATCATTGATGGGAACACTTCTGCTCCTCCCTCAGTGAGGAAGGGAGCTCTTTCACTTTTTCCAGGCAGTTCCTCTCCGCTCCTCAGAGGGGACCTGTACCCTTTTTCAAAGTGAATCCCTCTTTTCTCTGAAACGCCCAAAGGTTGTTTCACCTCACTGAGAAAAGAGGGGGGTCCTGCACCTGTTCCTGTCAGTTCCTTCATCCCTCTGAAAACAGCCGGCCACAGACTGTTTCACCACAGTGAGGGAGAGAAATTAACATTTTTCCAGGAGGTTCCTATGGCAGGACGGTTTTTAAGGTGAATCCCTCTTCTCTCTGAAACATCCAAAGGATGTTTCACCTCAGTGAGAGAAGGGGGGTCCTGTACCTGTTCCAGTAAGCTCCTTCGTCCCTCTGGAAACAGCCAACCACAGACTGTTTCCATCACAGTGAGGGAGAGGAGCTGACTTTTTTCCAGGCAGTTCTTTTGGCAGGGTGAGTTTAACGTGAATCCCTCTTCTCTCTGAAACACCCAAAGTTTCACCTCAGTGAGAGTAGAGGGGACCTGTACCTGTTCCAGTAAGTTCCTTCATCCCTCTGAAATAGCCAACCACAGACTATTTCATCACAGTGAGGGAGAAAGACTAACTTTTATCCAGGTACTTCCTATCACAGGACGGGAACTTGATGTTCTGTCTAGCAGCTGCTATTAGACAGAACCTGGCTGAAGGCCTGACAAGGGGGCTCTACCTGCCTATCGCCCTATTCGAAAGAAAAAGAGTGGCAGTCATCAGATGGTCTGCCAGACCAGTCCCTAACAAAAGAATGGCAACTCTATGCACACCGTAAGGCAGGCCTTCTAAGGCCCCCCAGACACACCCTCCCCTGCGGGAGGTAAAGGTCTGCCCACGTCCGAGCACGCGCCCGAAGATGGGGTCCAATTCACCAGAAGGTGTGCACAGAGTTATCCTAATGCCGAAAATTCGTATAGGAAAGAGTAGGCTAGGAGGGCACGAAGCTACATGCAAGCACATAGCATCGTGGCATCAATCAATGGGGGGCGCGTCACCGTCCGGTAACGCGGAAGAGCCGAGGCCGAGATTGCATGGGACCGGGCACGGTGCATCTCTTTAATATGCCCATGCAAAAGCCACACGATCGAGGGATCATGGTGACTCTCTTGGCGTTGCTCGGCTCCACCCGCTGCGCCCCGTCCGCCACCCTTGCCGGAACCGATCCTCCCTTCTCTCTGAATCGTCCAATTAAGGACCAGATTCACCGCAGGGAGAGAGGGGAGGAGAGGAGAGGAGAGGTCTTTCTTCTTCAGCTGCTGATGTCCTATGATTTAAAGATTCTTGGGGGAAAAAACAAGATTTATTCAATTTCATTTATCTATTCTATCATATCAGTGGACGATCTCAAGACCTTTTAAATTATGTACTTTAATCTCTCTCTCTCTCTTTTTATCTCTCGACCGAACCCTCTTCCTGCCCTTCTGCCTCCTCTCCTTTCCCTATACCCACCGTCGTCGCCACCTGCCACCGCCTGCCCTTTTCGCCTGTCCCACCCCTTCCCACGCCCAAGCTCCTCCCCGCCGCCGCTCTAGACACAGGGACTGGGAAAAGAATATGTTATTGAAGGGAATTCCTTCAAGAAAGGAGCGATGGTAGATTTACACTTAACAATCCAGCAGCTTGAGGAGTAAATACCGCTAGAACAGACCGGTTCTTTCTGAATAGAGTTGATGAAAAGGTGCAGGCTGTTCGTATTTCCTTTCGCGGAAATCCAAGGAGTTTTGTATAATGATAAGAAGAGAGAGATCTCGATTGGTGTTAGAGGATGAATTGTCTAGATTTAAGTCACTTTTTTCGCGGGAACGGTCTACTTAGCTTAACAGACGAACGTGTTGACCTATTCGACCATGTGAGAGGATCAGTTGGCCATTCTAAAGTTGCTAATGCTCTCGAGAAGAAAGGTATTGGTCTAATTTGCCTTTTAAAATTCGATAGTTACGGTTTAGACCCAAGTGTTTATTCATTTTATCTGAATAACTTGATGGCATCTTTTAATTATGTGATATTTTGGGGTTCGTTAATGTGGGTATGAGGATTCTGACGCATATTCATACCCTGTTATGAATATACGCCTAATGAGTGGCGTATATTCATAACAGGGATGGCTAAGCAACATTTCACAGCTGTATTTTTTTTTCACCAGATACTTATACTAATCACAACAGAAAAGTTATTAGGGCTTACGGGTATCCACTTTGCCATACCAGAATAAAAAAATAAAAAAAGTCACAAGCCGTGACTATGAACAGTGGGAAAAGATACTGCATATTGTGCCGTATCAACGAGAAAGATGTTGGGCGAGCCATCAGACGCCAGCGAGACAGAATTTGGTTTCAGTGCAGGTAACTAAAAGGGGTCTTAAGCTTTGGAGTTTATTAAGGGTATAAGAGAGACCCTCAATAGACCTGAATGAAGGTGAAAGAGAATCAGATCTGCGGTCTAATCGGTTATTGAGGAAATTGTTCACCGCCGCCAGTAATAACAACAACAGAGAGAGGAAACAAACCTCCACACGCAAACGAAAGGGGAAGGGAAATGGTCTAGAACAGAGAAAGAGGTCTTGTCGATGAACCGTATTCATATTGACAAATGTAGACAAGGTATGAATGAGAATGAATATCTTCACAATACAAGAGATGTATTTGACCGGTTTCGAATGCGTCTTCGTCAGAAATACATACAACATTATTATTATTATCATTATCATCATTATCATTATTATTATTATCATTATTATTATCAGCATTATTATCATCATTATATTATTATCATTATTATTTATCATCATTATTATTATCATTATTATTATTATCATTATTATTATTATCATATTATTATTATCATCATCATTATTATTTATTATTTATTTATCATTATTTATTACTTATCATTATTATTATATCATTATCATCATTATCATTATCATCATTATCATTATCATCATTATTATTATCATCATTATATTATCATCATTATTATTATCATCATTATTATTATCATCATTATTATTATTATTATCATTATTATCATTATTATCATTATTATCATTATTATCATTGTCATTATTATCATTATTATTATTATTATTATTATTATTATTATAACATATGATGTGGTGTATTGATAAATATATAACATTGATAAGACTCGTTGTTTTAGTCTTCCCCCATCCTCTCATTATAAATAAATATAGCATCTACAACATTCGGTGTTTTAGTTATCCTCTGATATCAGTATGGAAAAGATCTTCACGGAGCGAGATCTAAATCTATTCAGAGAACCAGCTCGCATCATTATTGCTGGTTATACAAACTCCGGTAAAGCAGACCTTTGTACGAAAATAGTTGAAAAATACCACATTCACTTTAAGAGAATAGTAACATGCAGGGTGACTTTTCTCGTCCGTTGAAAAAAAAAAAAAAAAAAAAAAAAAAAACAGCCCTTAACAACAGGATTGAAATTCACGAAGATATAATCAATCCGACCGAAGATACACTATCTCCCTTTGACAACTCCCAAGGACAGATCCTTCAGATACTTGACAATTTTCTTGCGACTGCTAATTCATCCATTGTTGTAAATAGTTTTTTCAAGGGCAGGCACAAAAACCTGTCGGTTATTATGATCACGCAGCATATATTCTTCCCTGGAAAGTACGCTCGCACTATTGCTCTGAATACATCCCATGACATTCTCATGAAACACAGGGATCCATACCAGATAGAATGTTTATGTAGATAATTGTACGGTAAGAACGCGGCAAAAAAAAAATTGTAGAGGTTTATAAAAGTGCTGTTCTCATAAGCAGACGAGAAAACGGTTTCCCAGTAGAAAGATTTTGGCACCAAAACCTCGGGTTATTTTAACGTGTGGTCTGGCGGATCTTTCCCTTCTGCAAATACACAATCAAGGGGTAAGATAGGAGTAGTGCAAGTAGGGCCAGAACTCCTCACCCCACGTACGTACATGAGTGTGAAACAGGAAGTAGGTTAATGACCACTGGAAACCGCAATTGATTAACGTAACCAATGACCGTAACCGGAAGTGATTACCGTAATCAATG
>NC_051426.1:2346832-2371832 GCF_015228065.2 Penaeus monodon | reverse complement strand
TCGGTCAGAGGCAAACTCAAGCCGTTTTCTCATAGAAACATTGTCTAAGAGATACATATCCATTGTTGCTATATCTAACATTATCGGAGCCATAAAATGAAATCCACGAGTCTTAACCTCGTTCATAGCAGATTTCTCTTGTGCACTAACGCCTGTAAAATAATCTTCCGCATAGCTCCTTAATATGCAAGAATTATCATAATAATGCATATTTCTTCCTAATGTTTTCTTCAGCGAAGGAGACATACCCGTTTCTAAGCGAACATAAGACGAAAAATTATACAGAGGATTTTGTTCTACTTGCTGACCATTAAAATAAACCGTCACAGATTTAATTAGCGAGTGCATAGTGGAGTTGCACAACACCGCATGATCGCTTTCGCTTAATAAAGCACCATCCTCTTTTCTCAAACTGCCCTTAAGCTCGAATACCAATCCTGATAAGTCAATATAACAATTTTTCCCGGCAAGCCATCTAAATTCTGCATAATTATCTGTAACAGACCCGTTTATCCCCGCGTTAAAAGGCAGCACGTCTACCTCAAACCGTTCTTCTATACCTGATTCAATCATGTGCAGTCTGTTTAACCGGGGAAACATATCGCTTACTCCAGCAACATAAGATGACAGCGGTGTCTTATATTGATTTATGATTGTTAATGATATCACTCTTTATCTCTATATTATTGCGCACCTCGCCAAGACTAGACTATATCTGAGTAAGCTAAGGAAAATGCATTTTTTTTTATATAGCTCAAACAACTAGGTCGAATTGTTGATCTTTTCACTCTTTTTCGTTTTCTATGCACCCCTCGTCCTCCTCCTCCTCCCCCTCCTCCTCCTCCTCCTCCGAGAAAAGATAGTAACCCGGCACCTCTTCTGTAATTGTCATAAGGTTTATACACACTAATATCCCCTAAAGACCCTCCTCGAAAGGGTTTAATCTGCGATTCTGGTTGTTCAAAGATGATCATAAACTCCTCAACCGTCGGTGGGACAAAAGGTGTTCTCGCATACATGGTGGAAATCGAAACGATATCCGCCTTCGCTCTGCATAAACAAACACACCGGGAAGACGTTTCGATGTAAAATAAGCAAAGATATACACTCACAGTCTTTATATATTATCATATACAAACTTTACTTGGGTTTTATGTGAAGTATAAGCGTAACCGAATTACCCTCCTCAAAAACTATAGGGTACCCATTCTGATCTGTAATGCGCACACCCAATGAATTTAAAGACTTGCTTAGAAGTTGTCTATAGAGTGTGAGCGTGTACCCCTTTGTACTCGAACCTTGCAAAGCAAATGCAATATATTAACCTGCTGACCTGCAAATCGACAAGGAGCAACAATATCCGAATATACGTAAACAAAATCTACGCCCCCATCATTTCTCGGCGGTCTCATACCTTCATTAGGATTATATAAAAAACATTTATAATCGAGAGACACAGTGCGAGGAACATAAAAACGGTAAATTTTGCTTTCGCTAAACCCTAATATGTGCGCCAAGCGGGGTGAAAAGCGAACCCCCATATCAGGGTGACAGCGATTTTCATCGTTCTCTTCCACACCTTGAACAAAGGTTTCTACGCGACAGCGATCTGCCTCCCAGTCATTGACAAGAATCCTTCCTTGCGGCATATATTTATTAGCTGCATCCCTATCGAGAACCGGCTTAATTTGCCTCGCGATATCTTCATTTATCAAATCTACCATAATTTTTGCCCCTCTCACATGACCCAACATGCTAAATTTTGTTAAGTTAACCAGAATTGGGTGAGCGCTGTTATCGCACTCATTAACAAACTGAACACTAAAATCACCGTCGTTTCCTATGATGCTATAATCATTTTTGGGATACAAAAAGTTAACTAGCGCCACTTCATAATCCATAGAAAGATCCACCATTAGCGGTGATAAAGCGTTTTCAAATGCATGGGAAGTGTTATGTGGAAAAACACCTTTCGATGCATTGCTCGTAATATATATATATATATATATATATATATATATATATATATATATATATATATATATATATATATATATTGATTATCAGAGTTCTGTCGATAATTTCACTTTTTATAACAACGGTGCAGGGGAGTAATAAAAATAAAGAAGTAATGCTTAACCTTATTTATTAACCACAAGATACACACTCAAAAAATACATTCAAGCACAAATATCATATGTGAAGGTGAAATAGTAACGAACATTTTCCAGACGTTTCGATCGTTTCGGCGTCCTTTCATCTTTCATAGGCTGCCATCGCCGCCGCTGCTCGCTCGTAATGCTGTTGCCTCTTTGCATCAACAATTATATTATCTCCTCAGTATCTGATATAATCTTAATAGTTCATACTAGTCATATTTCTCTCACAGATCTTACTCTTTCAACTTGTATTCATTTGTTTAGACAAATGTAAAGGAAAGTTCACAACTTATTAGAGAATTTACAACTAATTTATTAACTGTAAAGTATTATATATAGTAAACATGTAAAGTCGATCACATAAATTTATATGTCAATAATATAACATCTGACTTTATTATAATCCAATACAATAATTATACCATATTAAATATCCATTTTTTAGTTTTAACAAATAACTTGCCACTTTACTCTAATTGTTAACATACAAACTACATAATATCAATTTAAGCAAGCTGTTATTAATCAACCAATGTCAATGCTTAAAATAGATGTAAGCAGTTAATAAAAGAATTCCTTTCTTCACATGCAATGATTGAAATCATAAAAATATTTGTAAACAAATTGAAATACAGAAATTAGTGAGAATTATATTTAGGCAAGATGAATTACTTATACCAAGCAATTTAAAATACTAAGTTAATGTCTTTACACAATTACTAACTTAAACTCAAGATTATCTCAGCTAGTTGTTTTCGTATTCGTGGCTTCTAGAAGCTTCTGTTAGTCATGTGCTCAATTAGTCATTATCCTGTTTACCATCTTTTCATCTGACCATATATTCTGGACTTCGTCCCCACCTTCCTGTATTGTTCTATTTTTGATGTCGCGACCGGATGGTGTGTCCGCTCTGCCTCGCGTTGTTTACTAGATAATGCGTGTCTTATCCACGACAATAATTTCACCCTCTTCTTCTTCTTCTTCATCCTCATTATCATCTTCATACTGCATGTGTCGTTTGTTTTCCTTCTCAGGCCACGGCAGAAGGAGAGGGCTTGCACACAGTAGCGAGACAAGTATCTTCAATAGCATACACCGTGCTGCAAAACCTTGTAAAAGCGTAATGTATGCATGACTCCAACTACCTCTTTCTACTTCAACAGGAAATGCAATTTCGCGAATATCCATCTTCTGAAGCTCATTAAACAATGAAATGAGACATTCGCCCATATTCCTCCGCCGGTTCTCTAAACCGTCGCGTGCTAATCCATCAACATAATGTCTATCCAAGCTGGATTTTAATTGTTTCATGGCAATTTCATTGTACTCGAGGGGTTTGCCCTGTCCAAAATGGGCAATGAGGTAGATAATTACAGGTCCTCCTTCCCCCTGTTTCACACTAACGACTCCAGTAGCACTCCGATCAGCTGTAATTGCTCTTGTGGTGGTATACATCCGTCTTTTTGATCTGTAATAATCAGCGTATGCGTATTCTTTTTCCAATACGCCAGACGTGGCATAAGCAGTCGTTCCACGGACATTAGCGATGACACATACTGTACAGCAGTATCTTTTCATAACTCGCGTTGGAGAATACTTCGCTCTCTTATCACAAGCGGATATAAATAACCAGGGAGCTAATTCTCGCGAGGTGACCTCACTTGGGTTGACGACAGAAGCAGTGATGCTGGCGGTGCTTGTGAAGCTTCCGACAACACCCGTTCATCCTCCTGTACATTAATCATCTGTCTTTACCGTTTGACAGATTCAGAAACAGCAGCAGCGGCGGAACTCCCGCTCAAAGGTATTTCCTGAGCCATCTTCTTTGCACAATCGAGGCTGTGTTATAAGCTCACAACCTCGCTTTATACCGATGTCACTCACTCATGCATGTCAACACTCCGCCCACCTTCGTGCGTTATAATCATCTACGCAGCTTTTTACACAATCGATAACCCATTTCAAAAGCTATATCCTGTTGATTGTATAGACTGTTCAGCCTTATGAACACCGCTTAGCCGCGCGACTGCGCATGTAATCATCATATGGTACCGGGGCAAAATTATGTAATATTTTCAAAAGTCTTTTTCTTTTATAGAAAACGAGGCCGAGGATGAGGATGCGAAATACTTGATAACATCGAGTATATTCAATCCAGTGACAGGTGATTGTATCTGACTTAATTCATCCCATCGTATTAAAGACTGTTGAAAGTAGAATTTCAAGAGAGATTTGGCATAATCCTGCTGAGAAGCTTTGAAAAAAATCCCACCAAGTGTTCTAACGAAGGACGGATTTATTAATGTATTTCGGTTGTTGGCCGGGGTTGTTTTCCCAAGCTTTTCTACAGCTATAGAGGGAAGAGGTATGTTTATCCCCGCATTAGCAACAGAACGACACTCGCTCTCGCACTGACCCACATTTTTTTTTTTTTGTAACAGCGCGAGATAATTAACGGTCTTCCTCCTCCGCCCCCGCGTCGAATTCCCGTGCTGTGTCGCGTGCTCCGCGCCCGCCGCCGCAGCCTCCCTCGCACGCGCCGCCCGCGGGACCCCTCCCCGCTCATTACGGTATTTTTACCTGGCGTACTCACATTTGGGGATGATTCTAATATGCTCTTGTCAAACCCGTCATTAATCTTGTTAGTATTATCATTACCATTTGCGAGGCGGCAAGAGATCGCAGGGACCAGATGGCGGTCGACCGTGGGTTTTGGAACGAGACAATACTCTTTCATATTTCTTATCAAATTAGAGAGGCAAATGCGTTTATAGCGAGCGGGAGTAAAATGGAGAGAATATTACCTCCGGTGCGAGATGAGAGAATAATTGTCTTCTTTTTAAGAGATGTTTTCTTCAGAGACGCTTCTTTAATTGCCTATCGATATCTCTTTAACCTCTTAATAATGCTCTTCTCCGTAGTTAAATTTTTAAAAAGAAAATTGAAAAAAAAAATCTGCAATGCAATTAATCTGCTGTTTATCTAGTTTTAATATAAAACCTGAACGACGTTTTGGTTTTAGCGAACAAATGAACGATAAAACATCAACAAAGCGAGGTGTGAAGGTTGCTTTGTCATGGTGGAGGTTGCATGTCATCAATCGTAATATAAGGGTTAAATTTATCAGGCATTCTCTCTGCTTTTTAGTTCTGTTCCACCGCGATGATAAGATCTTGTACGAGTAAAAAACAGGCAGCGATGTTGGTACGAGCTCCTCGCGGTAAAAAAAAAGCTTGCACCGCTTAGATCTTCCAGATAATACCCAACTCTGTTCTGACGTTTGTCAATCTGCCGAATTTTAAATATCTCCTCCGTATTTTGTATTTCATAACCCTTGCGAAATGTGTTGGTATGAGAACGCGCTGGGATGCGCACGGTGTCGCCTACCTTTATTTTCGGATTGCTTGTTGGATAAACTAGAGGGGGGGGGGAGTTATTCCTTAGTATAAGGATGGGGAAGAGAAACTGAGGGTAGCTAGCTACCTAGAAATTGAAAAAAGTACATAGCACTGCACTGGACACTATAGGCACTGCACAACACTACACTTCACTGCACTAATGAAAATCACTCCTGAGCAGGTTGTTTACTGAGCGGCCACGAGGGTGGAGGAGGCACGGGCAGGCGACAGGCCACAGGGGAACGGGGCATGAGGCTGGCGTCAGAACTGAATAACTGGATCACTGCGCCATGTTTGTAAACTCACTGTGTCGTGTTCGTATATATGTTTGTTTGGTGTTTCTCTACGATGCTTGAGGGTGAAGAATACACCAATTAAAACTAAAGTAGGTTCATTGTAGATGAGTTCTGACAAAAATAAAAGGGAGTTCTTCATGGTCCTCTGCTCCACACGCCAGGCTCTATGTAGTGAAATGGATACGTGATCTTTACGCCTCACATACCAGAAAAGCCATGTGTGCCTTCTCTTATAATAACTCCACTGTCCTCAGCCGACCCCAATAGGTCTACAACCGTGACAATTGATAAATCGACCTTAGAACACGCTAATCCCACTCTTATTGCTTATAAACAATTCCCATGCCGTTATTCTTATGTCTGTGTGTACAATTATGTGTTGCTTATACTCAAAATGTTCATCAGAAAATGCTTATTCTGAATCGCTAAATATGTTATCGCTATCCTTAACGATGTTCGAAAGGATTTTATGTTTTTTGAATACTCAGCAATTTTGTCTCCTTATCATGAACCTTTTTAGTCTTGTAAACACCATCACTCTCTTCTTACACACAACTGTATATAAGGTACCCTTGTTCCTTCACCACGGAACCACCATGTGACCATATGTATCAGAATTTTTGTTCATTCAAATTCTTTCATGTTTTTCATTATGTGTTTCAAAACGATATTTGTTCATAGAAATTTCTGAGCAGTTAAGACAGACCGCTCGTTGCCAGCAAGCGGGTAGGTCGGGACGCTTCTGCCTCCCAGGCAGGTCTCCCTGCCTTGTCCGTCCTGCTACCATACTCTCGCAGAAATAAAGTTGTGAACCAGCGACAACTTTAACTCAACACTCTGAAGAACAAACCACCAGAGAACTAGAGTACCACCCTGTGGGGACACGTCTCGTCTCGCGTCAATTCACGTCCCCACCATCTTTACATTGGTGCCAGCCACGGGGATCATACAACCCCCATTACTATTACATTGGTACCACCCACTGGGATTACACATCCCCCACTAATTATTACATTAGTGGCACCCTGTGGGATCATCAACTCCCATTATTATTACACTCTGCCCGAGAGTGCTACTGTCAGACGTGTGACTACAGAGACAAAATAAAATATTGTACTCTACAAATTGTCCAGAGAATCTCACTTTTTTATATAGGCGATATGCTACACAGCAATATAAACTAAACATAAACTTCTATATTTCACATGGTGTAACATATCACACAAAAGGCAGTATATATGTAATATAATCATATATTTATCACAATATACGTACGATAATATTGCCATCATATTCCGTATCTAATGGCATCACAATATGGCATTCACAACTCACATTAGTATCACTTCATTATCACAACCCACACATATTACAAGACTAATGCTAATACTAATGGTAATAAAGTTCTCGTTTTGCTTGGTGATACACACGGGCGTTTATCGGTCAACAGCGATAGACGTACTTGTTCTAATATTAGAGCGTGAAAATAAAATGGAAAGCGGGGACATTAGTAGGAGCACGAGAGATTATTCGTAATCATAACCCAAACATCAGATTCATGGGATGTATTTCTTCTGATGAAATCCTCCAATTACCGATTGGAGATGTAAACAAAACAAATGGACGAACCGGAGCGATGATGATGAAAAGCGTAGTGAATATTTTACCCCGTTGAGAAAACCCCACGCGCATGGGACATTGGATTTTATGTGAGGTTACAAACCAGAGGATAAATTTTATGGACTCCTATGGCGTGCATCCGGGTGTGTATTCACCATTTATCTGAGCGTTTATCAATACGCATTCACAAAAAAAGACGCGTTAGCTACCTAGATACAAGACTTCAGGATACAAAAAGCTATGTATGCGGTGCTTATATATTATTTTTCATTTGCACCATAGCAAGATTCGGGTTGGACTTAATTAAAGAGCACTTTTCTCGAGTATTTAGTAAAACAGCTTACAAGGGCAACGACAAAAGAGTATTGAACTTCCTATATAAAAACTATAACATGCCGCCATGTAAAACAACATATTGTAGAAAAGGAATGTCATATCAACAATGCAAAATACATTTTTGCACGTGAATGGTGAATATAACCAATATCGATAATAATGATGATAATAATGAATGAAAGAATGATACCACAACCGGTTCTCTACCCATACATATATAAGCAATGGGGCGGGTTTTATGCTATTCATATCGCGTCCAACCGACCGCGAATCCAGCAGCAGCAGCAGCAGCAGGAAACCCATCAAAGATGACTATCGAGGAAGTCTGTTCCGGTAAGTATTGTAAAGGTTAATGATACTGAAAAGGATAAATAAGTAATGAATACTATACTGATGTAAACTTTTCACTTTCAGGGAATTCCCTCGCTCAGCATGAGTGTTCCCCGGCACGACAGCAGAATGTCTTTAAAATTGCTACTGCTGTTTTTATGATGATGAATTTACCATCTGCTAGCTTGGAGGAGGAGGAAGAGGAGGAGGAGGAGGAGGAGGAGGAAAACAAAAAGGAGGAGGAGGAGGAGGAAAAGAAAAAGGAGGAGGAGGTATAGCGGGAAAAGAAAAAGGAGGAGGAGGAGGAGGAAAAGAAAAAGGAGGAGGAGGAGAAGAAAGGGAAAGAGATGAGGGTGGAAGAGGACGATAAAGAAGAAAAAGAAGAAAAAGAAGCAGAGGGTAGAACAACCGAAGAAGAATGAATGAATAGGATTTTGTTTTGTTTTTCAAGATAGTTTATTATTATCATTGTTATTGTCGTAATGTTATTATTATTATTATTATTATTATTATTATTATAGAATTCAGTATGTAACAATAATATATCAAATATACCTTGTTCCATTGTTTACGTGTTTGATAATAATTTTGATTTCGTTGTTTTACTATGTAAAAATACAATCATGTAACATGTATACCATTCTTTAGTTATAATAATAATAAACCCACTGGAACAAATGAAAATCCTTCTTCCTTTACTATCCAAGTTATTATCATTATTATTAGTAGTAGTAGTAGTGGTAGTAGTAGTAGTGGAAAAAAGGGATAAGAGAAAAAGTGATCTTTTTTATATTTTATTATTTTTTCTTTTGTTTTGTAGCTAATACAAGTTTTTTTTTATCAATAAAGAAGATAACATAAACACTTAATAAAGTCTTTTTTTTTCTAAGTGGTTATAACTAAACATGCACTTAATACTTTTTTATGCTAATCTTATAACTAATTTGAAAAAGTTTTTTTTTTTTAACTGCGAGAAAGAAAAGCTCACAGATTTTTTTTCCTTTAATACCAATCTTATAACTACTTTGAAAAACACACATACTACTAGTACTACTACTACATTTCTTATCTCCAGTAATATCTAGAACTGTACAAAAACAGACGCAAGTTATGAGAGGTACGCGATGCTCTCTCTCTCTCGTAGTTAACACAAACAATTTTTTTCAGTTAATACTAATCTTATAGCTATTTTGATAACACACATTTCTTATCTCTAGTAATATCTAAATCTACACAAAACGAGCACCAACAGCTATGAGAGCTTCAGTTAACACAAACAATTTTTTTTTTCAGTTAATACTAATCTTATAACTACCTTGAAAACACACACACACACACTTTCATCATCATCATCATCATCAAGGGGCTAACGCCGACGGGGGCGCATGGCCGCATCCACCCTTCGCTTCCAGCCACGAGGATCCCTCGAGGCGAGTCTCCAGGCAGGCACACGGCCCATCTCTAGTTCCTCACGACAGGTCTCGTCGAGCTGCCCAAGCCATGATCTCCTAGGACGTCCCACAGGTCTCCTCCACCCAGGGTTGTCTCGCAGAGAGACAACCTGGTGGGCAGGGTCGTCCATAGGGAGGCGAGCTAGGTGGCCATATAGCCTGAGTTGGCGATCCCGGATTATGCAAGTAACAGGTCCCATGCCAGTCTCACGGTGTAACCGCAGGTTGGACACGTGGTCCTGCCAACTGTACCCCATGATCCGGCGAAGGGACTTGTTACAAAAGGCATCAAGGCGAGACTCCAAGGCACTGGATAGCGTCCAGGTTTCGCTTCCATAGAGCAAAACTGGAAGTATCAAGGCCTTGAAGACACGCAGCTTGGTCCTTCTGCATAGGTACCGACATCTCCAAACGCTCTTGTTGATCGAGTTCATGGCTCCTGTTGCCAGACCAATCCGTCTACTGACTTCCTGGTCTGACAACCCAGAGATATGGACTACGCTACCAAGGTATGTAAAACTTTCTGTGACTTCAACGTCCTCGCCGCAAGCATGGATCGACTGAACGGGTTCCCCTAACAGGCCCCCAAAGTCCTGAATCTTGGTCTTGGTCCAGGAGACCTCTAAGCCTAGGGGCTTCGCCTCATTGCTAAATGCATCAAGAGCCGCCACAAGTGACTCCAAGGACTCAAATAGGATGGCAACATCGTCGGCAAAGTCAAGGTCCGAGACCTTAATATTGCCTAGTGTTGCTCCGCACTGACTTTGGCTAGTAGCTCTGCCCATTATCCAGTCCATACAAGTGTTGAAAAGTGTGGGTGCAAGGACACAGCCTTGCCTCACCCCTGAATTAACAGGGAAGAAGTTCGACATACCCCCACCACACTTTACAGCACTTTCAGTACCAGTATAGAGGCTTGCTATCAGGCCAATAATCTGTGTCGGAATTCCCCTGAGCCTCAGGATCTCCCATAGCGATTCCCGATGCACCGAGTCAAACGCCTTCTTGAGGTCGATGTAGGCTGCAAGCAACCCACGACCAAACTCACGACGGCGTTCCACAATTACTCGAAGCGCTAGTATACGGTCTATTGTGGACTTGCCAGGAGTAAATCCAGACTGCTCCGGTCTCTGGTGCCTCAGTAGGTGGTTGCGGATCCGTTTCAGAAGAATGTGAGCGAGAACCTTGCCTGGTATGCTGAGCAGTGTAATGCCACGGTAGTTGCTACAGTCCCATCGATCCCCTTTCCCCTTCCAGAGAGGGATGACCACGCCCCTCAGCAGGTCAGGGGGAATGGTACCAGACTGCCAAATGGCAGTCAGGACTGTATGCAGGCCCCGAGCCATAGGTTCACCCCCAGCCTTTAGCAGTTCAGCAGGGATATCACATATGCCTGCAGCTTTCCCACTCTTCAGCTTGGAAATCGCCAGCCTAACCTCTGTTAGGGTAGGAGGTTCCTCGCTGATGGATGGGTCCGGCACAGGCACTGAGACATCGCTTGCATCCAAGCTAACTGTTGGAGGATCCACCTGGTACAACTGTTCAAAATACTCAGCCCAACGTTCACGAACCCCAACATGATCTGAGATGATCCGTCCATCCGCTGATCGGACTGCAGTCATCTGTGAGGAGGGCTTAGGGTTCAGTTTTCTCAGGGCTTGGTAGGCAGGGCGAAGGTCATTTACCAAGAAATGGCCTTCGACCTCCTCAGCAAGATTCCTGATGAACTGTTCCTTGTCCCTTCTCAGCAGTGTCCGAGCCCTACGCACCATGGAACGACGCAAGACTTGATTCCCATTTAGCCGAGCCTTGCGACACGCTTCAGTGGCCTCTAATGTCTCCAGGGAGATGGTATTCTGCCTTGTCCTTGGGCGTACGCCAATGGACTCCTGAGCTGCTTTGAGTGTTACGCGCTTGAAGGACTCCCACAGAGCAACTGGATCCGTCAGGTTGCTGGTTTCTGAGAGTCGGTCAGAGACTGCCGTGGCGAACCCACGGGCACACTCCTCCTCCCTTAGTCTGTCCAAGTGAAACACCTTAGGGTGGCCACTGGAGGGACGGGGAGTTTTGAAGTGGACCCGCAGGGTAGCCACAAGCAGCCTATGGTCGGTGCCACAGAACTCAGCACTCCGGTAAACCCTGCAGTTCTGGAGGATCCTCCATCGCGTGCTCACAAGGATGTGGTCGATCTCCTTGGCCACTGTACCCGTATCGCTGTACCAAGTCCAGCGATGCGAGTTGGAGCGCTGGTACCAGGAGCCAGAGATCCTCATTTTCTGGGACCTAGCAAAGTCCCGGAGAAGGAGGCTATTCTCGCTGCTGGGATCAGCTCCCGAGCCATGGGGGCCGACAGACATCTCGTAGCCAGCTCGGTCACAGCCGGATACCGCATTGAAGTCGCCCAGAACAATGCGAATGTCTCGCCGGGGGCAATCGTCTGCCACAGATGCGAGTTTGGCGTAGAACGCCTCTTTCACATCGGTTTTATGTACATCGGTAGGAGCGTATACAGCAATAAGAGACATGAAGCCAAAAGCATGCTTCAGTCTCAATGCCATGATACGCTCATCAACCGGTGTCACCTCGACTACCGCAGGCTGAAGTCGACTGGAGATGGCTATGGCTACACCCTGGAGGTGGTGACCATCGCTGCGGCCCGACCAGTAGTAGGTGTAACCACCAACACTGATCGTGCCGCTACCAGGTCTTCTCACCTCTGAGAGGGCAGCCACCTCAACTCCCAGTCGCTTCAATTCCCGCGATAGCAGAGGTAACCGCTCATCCTGCCGCAAGGACCGGATGTTCCAAGCGCCTACCCGGAAAGCACGCCTGAGGTTAAGCCTCAGGTGGTCACTCCGGGTGCACGCCACCTCTGCCGCTCCCACCAACACAGCCCCAGATAAAGGGGGTCGGCAGGCTGTGGGACCGCCTATCCACCTGTGGGGTTCCCGAGGGCTTTCCCCCACAAGCTTCATGGTGGGTTGGCGCCTGCCGGGGCGCAGGCGGGACGAGTAACTCTCGCTCCAATCCTGACCCCGACACTGCACCCCCATTTTTCCATTTACTTGCTGGGTGGGAGGGACAACACCCCTCCCCCCAGCATTTCCATTTAAAAAAGACGTTGCCAGAGGGTCATTCTGGGGGGAGGAGGACTGGCAAGGCCCACCTCCCCCGAGCCGCCCCATTTCCCCCGGGTGGCTAGGGGGCAGGAGTTGGTACGAAGCCAGAGCGTGTCCACACGCCGGTGGGCCATAACTCCGTACCTCTGGGGCCTCCTGCTGCTCCGAGATCCCCCACAGATTTAGCCTGAGACCGCAAGGTACCCAGTTACCCATGGGTGGCCACGAGGAGGCACTGCAGAAGTCTTAATGATGGAGAGGCTGTGACCTGGCAGGGGAGACTTATGCAGAAGCTGCTCCCTTTTTCGCACTGGGCTAGCCAGGGGTGGAAGCTGCAAGCGAGAAGGCATGCAAGCACTTAACACTATCTAGGCTACCACACCATCGCTTCACATCACCATGCACGTGAAGCACCCACACACTTTGAAAACACATTTTTTTCTTTTAATCAATGGTAATGTCGGTGGAGGTAGGTGGTAACCTTTTCTTTTTCCTCCATCAAATGGGCAAATTCTTCGAGGGTAGGAAGGATCTCGCCTTCGTAAAGCCCATCCTGCGTAAAACGTTAAAAAACAGGAGGGAAATATGATTCTGGTGAGGTTACCTCAAGCACTCGCTTCTTTTACGAGAAGAGAGAGGACTATCTTAAAATGCTTCACTCTGTTGGCTGAGGTGTCAAGCAGAGTGAAATGCTTGAAATGGGAGTCTCTCGTCCTTTCTAAAATTCGAGAAATATTAGGGTCTTCCTCAGTGGGAAGATACCCTCCGAACTGCGCAAAACCAGCAGCTATGAGAGGTCCGCGAGAAAAGCTCATACCCTCGAAGAATTTCACAGTCCCTGAGATATCCCTGTCACTAATCACCGTGCGGTTAAGGTCACAGAGACCTCTCCGCTCAGCAAAGAGCGAAAAATAGGGATATGCTTCCCCTAATCTTAAAAGCAAACCATACGGTTTAGCAGTAACACAGGAGGGGAGGAGGACTAACATTAGATACCGCATAATGTCTCCTTGAAGGAACTTGAGGTATTTATTGCCCCCGACAAAAATACGCCTTTCTTCCACCTCTTCCTCTCCCCGACCTACATGGTTATTATTATTATTATTATTATTATTAGTAGTAGTAGTAGTAGTAGTAGTAGTAGTAGTAGTAGTATCATTATTATTATTATTATCATTATTATCACTCGGTGAGCTAAAGATATTTTTGAAATGGGTGGTGGCACGGAAGTCTAGAACTGTGCATAATCCTCCGCATCCTCCTCCCTCTCCTCCTCCTTCTCCTCCTCTTCCTCCTTCTCATCCACTACCATCTCCCCCTCCTCCTCCTTCTTCTTCTTCTCATCCACTATTACTACTACTGCTTCCTCCTCTTCCTCCTCCTTCTTCTCATCTACTACTGCCACCATCTCCACCTCTTCCTCCTCTACCGTCACCACCTCCTTTTTTCTTCTTCTTCTACACTGCTCTTATTATTATCATTATTATTATTATTACTCTTGTCACCGAGAGCTCCTGCAGTAGCAGGAGCTGCTGCTTCTGCTACTACTACCGTCTCATTATTATTATTATTATCATTAACAACAACACCAGCTGCCGCTACTGCTGAGAGGAAGCTCGTCGGTTTTTCTTGCCACTGCGTCCGACACCTGCAGATCAACCTCTACCCAGTGACCAATATCACCACTTTCGTCGATGTTGGACAAACCCCTTGTGTAATATAAGTGTGGGTGTATGATCCCACAGGACGGCACTGATGTAAAGATGAAGGGGACGTGTAATCCCAGCGCGATGCCACTAGTGTGGGGACGTGTGGTGACGCGAGACGAGACGTGTTCCCACAGGGTGGTACTCTGTTCTCTGGTTTGTTCTTGAAGGTGTATGGAGTTAAAGTTGTCGCTGGTTCACAACTTTATTTCTGCGAGAGTATGGTAGCAGGACGGGCAAGGCAGGGAGACCTGCCTGGGAGGCAGAAGCGTCCCGACCTACCCGCTTGCTGGCAACGAGCGGTCTGTCTTAACTGCTCCGAAATTTCTATGAACAAATATCGTTTTGAAACACATCATAATGAAAAACATGAAAGAATTTGAATGAACAAAAATTCTGATACATATGGTCACATGGTGGTTCCGTGGTGAAGGAACAAGGGTACCTTATATACAGTTGTGTGTAAGAAGAGAGTTATGGTGTTTACAAGACTAAAAAGGTTCATGATAAGGAGACAAAATTGCTGAGTATTCACAAAACATAAAATCATTTCGAATATCGGTAAAGATAGCGATAACATATTTAGTGATTCGGAATAAGCATTTTCTGATGAACATTTTGAGTATAAACAACACATAATTGTACACACAGACATGAGAATAACGTCATGGGAATTGTTTACAAGCAATAAGGGTGGGATTAGCGTGTTCTAAGGTCAATTTATCAATTGTCACGGCTGTAGACCTGTTGGGGTCGGCTGAGGACAGTGGAGTTATTATAAGAGAAGGCACACATGGCTTTTCTGGTATGTGAGGCATAAAGATCACATATCCATTTCACTACACCTTGCCACAAATTCTCTTTTTTCAACAGGAGACAGTTTCCTGATATTTCCATAGGGAAGTTTTTCCGACATCACCAAGGCTTATAGACTGTTAAAGTCCAGGTAGAGAATGTATATGCTTTGTTCCATTTCAGGGTCAAAGCAGGGGTTAACAAGCGGGTTATTAGCCACTGTATGAGGTTGGACACACGTTGTTAGTCCTCCTCTCACCGAGCACGCGATTTTGCGTGCCAACTCAGGGTCCGAGATGAGCTCTAATTCGGCTTTTGTCATCTTCCAAAATGCGTCGTAGGCGTATCCGGGCAGGCTAACGTAATTTACCATGTCGAGATCATACTTTTGGACGAGGGTAGACCTCCACCCACTAAGCTCGTCAGCCAGCAAACCCACATCTACACCAAGGTAACAGTCAGCATAATCTGCGAGTGTGCGATATTCGGCAGCTTCCCATACTTAAAGAGCATTGTCGAATTCCTCCTCTGTGACGGTGTCCCCCGTGAGAGAACTATAAAAATGTTCTATCGGGGGAAGGGAAGTATCTTCCAGCTTATTTAGATCGTCCAGGTATTCGTAGGGGAATATGCCTTTCCCTGTCAGGAGTAATCTCTGGGCTTCAACGGGCAGGTGTTGCATGAGGTGTGTTGAGTATTTCAATGGACATCTGCTCTCGATGTGCGTCTTGGCGAGGGAACTTAAACTGGTGTTCATAAATGCCATGCTATCAAGGAATTTCAGATTATTAATTTCTACGGAGTGGTATCTGAGACCTTGTTTCACAAGAACATTTATGTTCATATCAGCTTGCATCTCTTTGATCAACAACCCGAGATCGTATGAATGGTTATGGGCTATGCAGGGCATTTTGGTACGGTGGTTCCTCATTTGAATATTGCACCACGCGCAGTATGCCCCGATGTAATTATGATGTTGTTTCGTGTGGTCGTGGTGTCTGTGCTTCTGCTGTTGATTCGAAAACTTTTTTAAATTTATTATTATTTATAAAAAATTTTTTTCACCCCCACACCACACCCCCAACCAAACCCCTTTTTTAATTTAAATAAATTTTTTTTCAACAAAGAAAATTTAAAAGGGGATTTTCAAGGGAAAAGTTTTTTTTAACCCCCCAAGAAAAAGTTGAAGTAAAAGTAAGGAAAAAAAATGTCTGTTACTTGGGGTAAAGGGGTACACGGGGTTTTTAAACAATTATGGTTCCCCGGGAAAAAAGGTCCTTCAAAAGCGCCCCTTTTGCTTCCAAAACTTGGGGTTCCCAAAAATGAGGTTATTGCTTTTTTTTCCCTTGCAAATGGTCGGGGTTTTGGGGGAAGGAAACGAAAAAGTCAATATTTTAAAAAGGGGTTTTACGCAACGGTAAGCGGCAGAGAAAAACAAAGTAAGTCGGAAAAAATAAATTGTGCCGACTTTGGCATTTTAAAAAAATTAAAAGGGGTTTTGGTATTTGGGAAAAGTGTTGAGAAAAAAAATTGTCTTATCGAGGGGGAAAAGGAAAGTACCTTAAAAAAGTATTTGGGGCCGTATGGCAAGGGAAAAAAAGCTTCTTTTCAAGGAGGTAATCCAGGGCTTCAAAAAAAAAAATTTTTGATGATTTTTATATTTAATTAAATTTTATTTTTTAAAAATTAAATTGTTTTAAATATGGGGTATAAATTTAATTATTAATTTAATATATTTTAAATTTTAAAAACGTTTTGGGGTTGGGTTGGGTTTGGAGAAAATTTTATAAATGGTTATGGTATTGGGGATTATTTATTTTATTTAAATTTAATTTTATTAAATTTTAATGTGTGTTGTGGTGTGTGTTGGTTTTTACGAATTTGAAAATTTATTTTTTTTAAAATTTTTTAAACCCCCAAAAAAAAACAAAAAAAAAATTTTTTTTAAAAACATTATAGTTAATAAAATTTAAATAAAAATTTTTTATAAATTTTAAGCTGGGAACGAGGGGGTTTTCCCCCCCTTTCTATGATGATAATTCCCCTCCCCAAAGGGGAAAAAGGGGGGGTGATGAACCTTCAAACTTGTTGTCAACTTTTAGCCCATCCTAAATGGCCAGTGTCAGTGTTAGGTTTAATATTTAAAAAGGAAAATTTGTTTTAAAGAAAAATTTTTTGCCACAAAAACACCCAAAACCACACCACACCACCACAAACCCCCAAAATTTTAAAAATTTTAAATTAAAAAGTTTTTTCATTTTCAGGGGGAAAGAGGTTAAAGTACCCCGGTTTTGGGGGTGGATTTTTCCCCGACTTGAAAGCCGGTTTATTGGGGGGTAGCTTTCAGGGTAAAATTTAGAATTAACCCCCCTCCTCTCCTGGGTTAACCCCTTGGGAAAAGGTTTTGGGAAAAACAAAAACGAAAAAACCGTGGCTTTTGGGGCCCCCGCGGTCCCAACTCCTTGGAAGAAGTTTAAAAAAAAGGACCAGCATTTAAAAGGAAGGGGCCCTAAGACCATCCGGTCAAACATGAAAATACAATTTTACTCTGGCCAGGCGGTAGAATGAACCCCTGTTAAAAGAAGGATTTTATTAGGGATAATTTTAAAAAAATTTAAAAATCCTATTTTATAAATTTTTAATAAATTTTTAAAATAAATTTAAAATTTTAAAAAATTTAATATATATTAAATTTTTTATTTATTTAATTTTTTATATATTAAATTTATCCCCGGCCTTTTAAACAGAGCATCCGAGATGAAATTGAGTTGGGGGAAAGGGGGAAAAGCCGCAAGGAGGGTGGTTTAAAAAGGGGGGAAAAAAAAGTATTGAAAAAAACCTGGAACCGGCAAAACCCCTTTGGGGGAAAAAATCTTCCCCCCCCCCCCAAACTTGACCAGGGAAAAAAAAGAAAAAAAAAAAAAAAGGGAAAAAAAAGGTTTAAGGGGTGGTGGGTGTGGGGGTTTGACACCCCCAAAAATTGCAGAAAAGCCTCCTAGATTGAGTGGGAGGGGGGAGGGGGGGTTCCACTGATTTTTTTTTCCCTGAAAAACTTACCCCATATAAAATTCAATAATTTTATTAAATTTTTAATAGTATTGAAATTTTAAAACTGGGGGTTTTTTAGGAAAAAAAAAATCGGGGGAACCCCCGGGCCCTTCCCCCGCTAAAAATGGGAAAAATTTCGAATTTTTTTGGTAAACATAAAACCAAAAAAAAAAAAACACCATAATTTTTTTTTCTTTTTTTCCTTTCTTTTTTTCTTTTTTTTTTTTTTAAAAGGCCCCCCGGATTGGCGTCGGGTTTCTTTTCGGAATTGGGGGTTTTCCCTTCGCCCAGGTTTTCGAGTCCCCTTTAAACCCGTTTGGAAGCACTAAACCTGGGACCCCGGGCAGGAGGAAATAATTTTGGATCCATTTTCCCTTTTATTTTTAAAAAAAAATTAAAATTTAGATTTTTAAATATTTTAAAATTTTTTTTTTTTTAAAAATTATTTTAAATAAATTAAAAATATATTTAAACAAATTATATAAAATTCATTTTAAACTTTTTTTAAGGGTATTAGGGGCCCGCATTACGAAAACAAATTTAGATTTTATTCTTATGGGACGGGGGGGCCCCCCGGGCCTTTTGGGGGGCCCTTCCCTTTTAGGTAATACCTTATTTTGGGAGGGGGCCCACGGGGGTTTTCACGGCTTTTATTGGTACGTTAAACAAGAAGGGGACAAGGGGGGGGTTTTAAAGTAAGTACCCAAAGGGTACCCCGAAAATCCGGCTTTCTAGGGGGGGAAAACCCACAGCATACCGCGAGAATGCCCGGGATAGCAGGGGAAACCTCTTTTCCCCACGGAAAAAAAAAACCCAAATAATTTAATATTAAATTATTAAGGGGGGGGGGGGGGGTGGTGGTTTTTGTGGTTTTACAAAAAATTTAAATACATATATATACAATATTAATTTTATATATATTAAATCTAAAATTAATATTTAAATAATAAAAATTTAATAATTAGGAAATTAAAAAGGGGGTTTTTTAAAAACCACCACCCACCACCAAAAACCCACCCCCAAAACACCCCAACAAAATATATATATATATAATATATATTATATATATATTTTATAAAATAATACAATATAGTATATATATATATTTTGTTTTTGGGGGTTTTTTTTGGGGGGGGTTGTTTTAATAAAAAATAAATTTTATAAATTCAAAAAAACCGAATGACAATAAACAACAACAAAATATTTAAAATTTAAATTTTTTTATTAATTAATTTTTAAAACTAAAAATATAAAATTTACCAATTTTAAAAAAAAATTTTACCACCAAAACCCACACCCCAAACAATTAAAAAAAAATATTAAAATATTATAATATATTTATAATCTATGGTTTCCCTATTTTTAATTAATAAAAAAAAAATATATTTTTTAAAATTTTTTTACAAAAAGTAGCGTTTAGCCTGGCCCCCAAAAACCCCATAAAATTTAGTTTTTTTATTTAAATTTTAAAAAATATCTTTGTTTGTTATTTTTTTTTTTTTTTAACCTTTAAATTTTTTTTAAAAAATTTTTTATTTATTACATAAATAATTTAATTTTTTTTTAAATTAAATTTTTAAATTTATTTTTAGACTTATCATTCGTCTTTTCTTGTCCAGCAAATAGAGTACCGTCTGAAAACACCACATTTCAAAACTTTTGATCTTTTTTTTTTTCTATCTACTTCAAACCCAACACTCAACCATTGATGCAATTGGGAAAATAAGAGTTAAATAACTCAGCTTTGTCCGAAGGAAATGCTTGGGTTTTTCCAGAGTTATGAGGCAATTGGGCGTTTTTGGAAATGGAAATTCTTTTTTTATCTCGGTGAATATCATATGTATTATTTAAAAACAGCCCCAAGAAAAGGAAATCTTTACATTTTCCAAAACTTTCCATTGATTGAAACATGTATCATTGTTCTTTCCCCGGTTTTTTTGAATCTTCATGATCTTAGTTTTTTTGGCATTAAGAAAAAAGCCAGTCTTTTCGCGGCTTGTATAATATTACTACATAAATTTTTATCCTATGTATGTAAAAATAATATAATTATATATATAATATATATATATATATATGGTGTGTGGGTTGTGGGTGGTGTGTGTGTGTGTGTGTTTATTAATATATATATATTAATATAATATATATATATATATATATATAATATATTATAATATATATAAATATAATATATATATAATATATATATAAAATAAAATATTAATGTATGTATTAATGTATGTATATAAGTATTTGGAAACCCGGGAAAGTAGCCCCCACGCCCCTTCGGTCAGTCCCTTTCCCGCCCGTTACATGACCGTTACAGATGAACATGATCCGTCTCCTACTTCCGTGAGATGATGTAAAGTCCTTGATCATGATGGTCCACTTCCGTAAAGAGTGGGCTGGCTACCTGCTAGCGGAAAGCGGGAGGGAGGAGGGAGACGTTGGGGTATTTCACAAAAGGGGGGGAAATTATCTTCTCATACGTACCAAATTTAGCTGCATGGTGAGAAAACTGGTATCTCTTCGCAAAATAAGCTTTTACCTATAGTAAGTGGGCTCCAAGTGTCGAAACCCCCTGCCCTTGGGGTATTGTGAATTCCCGATTTCTTTCCCCCGTCATTTTTGGGCCAAAATTAACTTAGTATATGATTAGATATAATTGACTCAGTATTTTGAAGAAGTATTGAAAACACAATTTCCCTCCAGGCAGAAAACCCCAAATTTAAAATATCATAATGTAACTCTGGTGAAAGGTTCCCTGCCCTCTGCTAAAAAAGGGGAGGGAAAGGGTATCCCCAAAAAATTGTGCCACTCCTCTGCGAAGGTTCCCAGGGTTCAATTTGCTTGTTTCTTCAATACTGCGGGCTAAATAGACCGAAAATCATTTTTGCCTGCTCTCCCCGAGGTTATCTTCACTCCGAGAACCAGCTGCTCACACGGGCAGCGCGTCATCAAGGTAAGAGAAATCATGTTGAGGTAAATATAAGTAACAAATTGCAATGAGTGTTTTTACTATTTATTCTTTTTAAAGTTTTTAAGTCATCCCCAAAGAAAATATAATTTTACAATTTTGTTCAATTTCTTACAGCGGCCGGGGGAAGGGTCTAAGGGGGCGTAAAGACCCTCCTAAAAAAACCCTCTTGAAAGGTAAGTTTTCAACAAAAGGGTATATTTTAACGACATCAATAACAATATCGATTCTAAATCTGTATATGGGTAAACGTCTATGCTGCAGGAATGCACGTCCAGGCCCGTCGGACCCTCCCCGACTCATCCTGAAGTGAGGGGGCTCTGTGCAAAAAAAACCCTCGCGGGTGTAAAAGACCCCCATCACCTCAACCAGGTCCGTCGCGGGTAGAAACCCCCTCTCCGCAGCGGCCCTTCACTTTATCGCAGAACGAGTTCCAACAGGGGAAGAAGCTGGAGATTTATCGCGAAGTAGTGAAGACAGCACGAACGACGACGACGACGACGATGCTGTGTCGCCGCACTTTGCTTTCGGAGCGATTTTTTCAAGGAGGAGCTTAAGGCTAGGTTTAGCCCCCCAATCGCGACCACCAGACCCCCGCGGATACCTTCGCAAAAAACGAAAAATATTTCGCCAAATTTTTCCCCAAAGCTCATCGTTGCACCTCGGATGCCCTCCTCCCCCCGGCAAGGGTATACGGGTTTTACAATACTCAGCAAAACAGATCTCGCGGGGGGGAAGTAAGACCCCAAGAAAAAATGTAACCTGCATAGCTACCCTTTATTCTGAGGAGGAATGTAGAAGAACTGGCGCGGAGGGGGTGAGGAGGCGGTGCAGGCTGGAAGAGGGATAAGCGATGAGGGGAGCGGTCTCGACCTACACAAGTTTTTACGCATGACATCACAAATGCGGATTCGCCCTCAAGCCATGGGGGAGATAATACCCTCCCCTGCAAATCCCAAGGGGGGAGGTACACTTCAACCCTTTTGGGGAAAAAGATGCTTTTTAAAAGACCCCTTCCCGCGGGAAATGCTGCAGTGGAAATGCAGGAAAGACGTCGAAAAGGTGATACCCAGACCAAATGCGCACGTTACATCGGGTATGATGCGCAAAAACCCCCCCACCAGGGAAACATGGGAGAATGGAGGGGGTAAAATTCTATATAGTCTACAGCCTGAAAAGTCGTTCACACCCCCGAGAAAATAAAAACCCAAGTTTTTCCCCAAGGCGAAGGGGAAAAAGAAGAAAACAAAAAAGTTACCCTACCCCTGTTTCCCGGGTTGAAAATGAACACGCGCCCCTCATCCCCGACTTTAAAGATACGTGGGACGTCTTGCTTAAGAGGCAGGAACATGAATAAACCAGGTGCTAGCCGATAACCACATGACAGTGTAAATCACCTGTGCAGATTACATACCCGCCGTCTGGGAGCAAGCTTTCCTTTAACAACTATGGAAAGCCTGCAGCCCTGCAATCTGCTTTTAGATTTTGAGGCGTATAGGAAAAACAAAGCTGGAAACGGTGCTATCAAAAACAAAAGGTTTTCGCTAGGGGTTTATTATCATCGATAGAAGAGGTAGATCTTTTCCAGCCAAATTAAAGGGCGATACTGTACAACTTCATTGAGAGCCATCCGCCAAATGTCGGATTTTGAAAAAAATGCCCTGTCACTTTTTCCACATGACGGATAAGACCAGCATTACACAACCCCGCAAAGACGTGAAAAAATGTGCGGGCGAATTTTCCGAATCAACAGCAGAAGACGACACCACGCCCACACAAAAAAAACACCATAATACCCCGGGGCATACTGCGCGCAATGATATTCAAATGAGGAACCCCCGTCCCAAAATGCCCTGCATAGCCCATAACCATTCATACGATCTCGGGTTCTTGCTCAAAGAGCTTCAAGCTGATGTGAACATAAAACGTTTTTGTGAAAAAAAGGTCTCAGATACCACTCCGTAGAAATTAATAATCTGAAATTCCTTGACAGCATGGCATTAGAACACCAGTTTAATTTTCCTAGCCAAGACGCACATCAAGAGCAGACGCCCATTGAAATACTCAACACACCTCGTGCAACACCTGCCGTTGAAGCCCAGAGATTACTCTGACAGGGAAAGGCATATTCCCTACGAATACCTGGACGATCTAAATAAGCTGGAAGATATTTCCCCTTTCCCCCCGATAGAACATTTTATAGTTCTCTCACGGGGGACACCGTCACAGAGGAGGAATACGGGCAACGCTTTTAAAAGTGTGGGAAGCTGCCGAATGTCGCACACTCGCCGATTATGCGGACTTTTACCTTCGTGTAGATGTGGGTTTACTGGCTGATGCTTAGCGAGGGGAGGTCTACCTCGCCCAAAAGTATGATCTCGACATGGTAAATTACGTTAGTTGCCCGGATACCCCTACGACGCATTTTGAAGTGACAAGGCCGAATTAGAGCTCATCTCGGACCCCGAGTTGGCACGCAAAATCGAGCGCCGGTGAGAGGAGGGCTAACAACTTTGTGTTCAACCTCATACAGTGGCTAATAACCCGCTTGTTAACCCCGGGCTTTGACCCCGAAAAGGAACAAAGCACATACATTCTCTACCTGGACTTCAACAGTCTATATGCCTCGGTGATGTCCGAAAAACTTCCTATGGAAATATCGGAAACTGTCTCCTGTTAAAAAAAGAGTTTGTGGCAAGGGGTTTGTCCAACATCGACGAAAGCGGCGATATTGGTCACTGGGCAGAGGTCGACCTGCGGGTGCCGGACGCAGTGGCAAGAAAAACCGACGAGCTTCCTCTCCTTATCCACCACATGGACATAAGAAGGCAAGACCTCTCGCCGTACAACAAAGAGCTTCTCATGTCGCAGAACAGGTGCGTTCCTCCAAAGAATAAAAAGCTGGTAGCACCGCACCTTCCTCAAGAGAATTACCTCGTTCTGCTGAAACATCTGCAGTTGTTAATGCAATTGGGGGTTGCAGTAGAAAAAGTGCATGAGGTATACGAATTCTCGCAGGATGAGTATCTTCGCCCGTTTATTCAGGAAAACATCAAAGCTCATCGCGAAGCAACCGATAAGGCACAACAGCTGTGCTTCAAAACCCTTTCCAACAGTGTGTTTGGCAGGTGCTTAATGAACCCTTTGAAAAGATTGGAAAAGGCTAGTATGGTGTGCAAGACCTCTACTTTTTTTAAAAAGATACGAGACCCTCTTTTCAAAAGACTCATCCCCCTCGCACCAAACCGTGTAATAACAATTTCAAGGGCAAAGACGGTGAGTATGAACTACCCGCAATATGTTGGGTTTACCATCTTGGAACTGGCCAAATACAAACTTTACAAGTTTTTTTTTATAAAGTGTTAAAGCCAATCTACGGAGAGAGAGTAAAACTGTGTTACTCCGACACAGACAGTTATATTCTCTCTGTTGAGACCGATAACATCTATGAAGATTTTTCAAGGTCTCCTCTGAAAGAGTGGCTCGACACTTCCAATTTTAGCCAGGACCATCCCTTGTACAATGATGCGTTAAGGGAAGCTCGGGTTATTAAATCCGAGACGGGGAAATTCCCATCAAAGAGGCTATATGCCTAAAACCCAAAACATATCCTTGCTCCTGAATAATAATAATCCACCTCAGGTACGAAGGGAATTTGTCGATCTGAAAAGAGAAATCTCAAACATGAGATATTCCGTCGTATTCTTCATCATAAAGAGGTGCACACCTTCAATCAAGTCAGCATTACCAACGTTAATTAATTAA
>NC_051426.1:2330063-2346732 GCF_015228065.2 Penaeus monodon | reverse complement strand
ATTTGAAAAAAATCCACCAGTGTTCTAACGAAGGGACGGATTTATATGTATTTCGGTTGTTGCCGGGGTTTCCCAAGCTTTTCTACAGCTATAGAGGGAAGAGGTATGTTTATCCCGCATTAGCAACAGAAGGGACACTCGCTCTCGCACTGACCCACATTTTTTTTTTTTTGTAACAGCGCGAGATAATTAACGGTCTTTCCTCTCCGCCCCCGCGTCAAATTTCCCGTGCTGTGTCGCGTGCTCCGCGCCCGCCGCCGCAGCCTCCTCGCACGCGCCGCCCGCGGGACCCCTCCCCGCTCATTACGGTATTTTTACCTGGCGTACTCACATTTGGGGATGATTCAAATATGCTCTTGTCAAACCCTCATTAATCTTGTTAGTATTATCATTACCATTTGCGAGGCGGCAAGAGATCGCAGGGGACCAGAGGGCGGTCGGACCGTGGGTTTTGGAACGAGACAATACTCTTTCATATTTCTTATCAAATTAGAGAGGCAATGCGTTTATAGCGAGCGGGAGTAAAATGGAGAGAATATTACCTCCGGTGCGAGATGAGAGAAAAATTTGTCTTCTTTTTAAGAGATGTTTTCTTCAGAGACGCTTCTTTAATTGCCTATCGATATCTCTTTAACCTCTTAATAATGCTCTTCTCCGTAGTTAAATTTTTAAAAAGAAAATTGAAAAAAAAATCTGCATGCAATTAATCTGCTGTTTATCTATTTTTAAATATAAAACCTGAACGACGTTTTGGTTTTAGCGAACAAATGAACGATAAAACTCAACAAGCGAGGTGTAAAGGGTTTTGCTTTGTCATGGTGGAGGTTGCATGTCATCAATCGTAATATAAGGGTTAAATTTATCAGGCAATTCTCCCCTGCTTTTAGTTCTGTTCCACCGCGATGATAAGATCTTGTACGAGTAAAAAACAGCAGCGATGTTGGTACGAGCTCCTCGCGGTAAAAAAAAAGCTTGCAACCGCTTAGATCTTCAGATAATCCCCAACTCTGTTCTGACGTTTGTCAATCTCCCGAATTTTAAATATCTCCTCCGATTTTTATTTCATAACCCTTGCGAATGTGTTGGTATGAGAACGCGCTGGGATGCGCACGGTGTCGCCTACCTTTATTTTCGGATTGCTTGTTGATAAATAGAGGGGGGGGGAGTTATTCCCTTTGTATAAGGATGGGGAAAGAAACTGAGGGTAGCTTTGCTACCCAGAAATTGAAAAAGTACATAGCACTGCACTGGACACTATAGGCACTGCACAACAAATACACTTCACTGCACTAATGAAAATCACTCCTGAGCAGGTTGTTTACTGAGCGGCCACGAGGGTGGAGGAGGGACGGGGAGGCGACAGGCCACAGGGGGAAAGGGGCATGAGGCTGGCGTCAGAACTGAATAACTGGTCACTGCGCCATGTTTGTAAACTCACTGTGTCGTGTTCGTATATATGTTTGTTTAGTGTTTCTCTACGATGCTTGAGGGGAAGAATACACCAATTAAACTAAGTAGGTTCATTGTAGATGAGTTTCTGACAAAATAAAAGGGGGTTCTTCATGGTCCTCTGTCCACACGCCAGGCTCTATGTAGTGAATGGATACGTGATCTTTACGCCTACATACCAGAAAAGCCATGTGTGCCTTCTTTTTATAATAACTCCCCTGTCCCCAGCCCACCCCAATAGGTCTACAACCGTGACAATGATAAATCGACCTTAGAACACGCTAATCCCACTCTTATTGCTTAAAACATTCCCATGCCGTTATTCTTATGTCTGTGTGTACAATTATGTGTTGCTTTATACTCAAAAAGTTCATCAGAAAATGCTTATTCTGAATCGCTAAATATGTTATCGCTATCCTTAAACGATGTTCGAAAGGATTTTATGTTTTTTGAATACTCAGCAATTTTGTCTCCTTATCATAACCTTTTTTGTCTTGTAAACACCATCACTCTCTTTTTACACACAACTGTATATAAGGTACCCTTGTTTCCTTCACCACGGAACCACCATGTGACCATATGTATCAGAATTTTTTTTCATTAAAATTCTTTCATGTTTTTCATTATGTGTTTCAAACGATATTTGTTCATAGAAATTTTGAGCAGTTAAGACAGACCGCTCGTTGCCAGCAACGGGTAGGTCGGGACGCTTCTGCCTCCCAGGCTAGGTCTCCCTGCCTTGCCGTCCTGTTTACCATACTCTCGCAGAAATAAAGTTGTAAACCAGCGACAACTTTAACTCAACACTCTGAAGAACAAACCACCAGAGAACTAGAGTACCACCCTGTGGGGACACGTCTCGTCTCGCGTCAATTCACGTCCCCACCATCTTTAAAATTGGTGCCCGCCACGGGGATCATACAACCCCATTACTATTACATTGGTACCACCCACTGGGATTACACATCCCCCACTAATTATTACATTAGTGGCACCCTGTGGATCATCAACTCCCATTATTATTACACTCTGCCCGAGAGTGCTACTGTCAGACGTGTGACTACAGAGACAAAAAAAAATATTGTACTCTACAAATTGTCCAGAGAATCTCACTTTTTTTTATAGGCGATATGCTACACAGCAATTAAAACTAAACATAAAATTCTATATTTCACATGGTGTAACATATCACACAAAAGGCGTATATATGTAATATAATCATATATTTATCACAATATACGTACGATAATATTGCCATCATATTCCGTATCTAATGGCATCACAATATGGGATTCACCAACTCACATTAGTATCACTTTATTATCACAACCCACACATATTACAAGACTAATGCTAATACTAATGGTTATAAAATTCTCGTTTTGTTTGGGGATACACACGGGCGTTTATCGGTCAACAGCGAATAGACGTACTTGTTCTATATTAGAGCGTGAAATAAAATGGAAAGCGGGGACTTAGTAGGAGCACGAGAGATTATTCGTAATCATAACCCAAACATCAGATTCATGGGATGTATTTCTTCTGATGAAATCCTCCAATTACCGATTGGAGATGTAAACAAAACAATGGACGAACCGGAGCGATGATGATGAAAAGCGTAGTGAATATTTTACCCCGTTGAGAAACCCCACGCGCATGGGACATTGGATTTTATGTGAGTTACAACCAGAGGATAAATTTTATGGACTCCTATGGCGTGCATCCGGGTGTGTATTCACCATTTATCTGAGCGTTTATCAATACGCATTCACAAAAAAGACGCGTTAGCTACCTAGATACAAGACTTCAGGATACAAAAAGCTATGTATGCGGTGCTTTATATATTATTTTTCATTTTGCACCATAGCAAGATTCGGGTTGGACTTAATTAAAGAGCACTTTTCTCGAGTATTTAGTAAAACAGCTTACAAGGGAAAACGACAAAAGAGTATTGAACTTCCTATATAAAAACTATAACATGCCGCCATGTAAAACAACATATTGTAGAAAAGGAATGTCATATCAACAATGCAAATACATTTTGCACGTGAATGGTGAATATAACCAATATCGATAATAATGATGATAATAATGAATGAAAGAATGATACCACAACCGGTTCTCTACCCATACATATATAAGCAATGGGGCGGGTTTTATGCTATTCATATCGCGTCCAACCGACCGCGAATCCAGCAGCAGCAGCAGCAGCAGGAAACCCATCAAAGATGACTATCGAGGAAGTCTGTTCGGTAAGTATTGTAAAGGTTAATGATACTGAAAAGGATAAATAAGTAATGAATACTATACTGATGTAAACTTTTCACTTTCAGGGAATTCCCTCGCTCAGCATGAGTGTTCCCCGCACGACAGCAGAATGTCTTTAAAATTGCTACTGCTGTTTTTATGATGATGAATTTACCATCTGCTAGCTTGGAGGAGGAGGAAGAGGAGGAGGAGGAGGAGGAGGAGGAAAAGAAAAAGGAGGAGGAGGAGGAAAAAAAAGGAGGAGGAGGAGGAGGAGGAAAAAAAAGGAGGAGGAGGAGAAAAAAGAAAAGGAGGAGGAGGAGGGAGGAAAACAAAAAGGAGGAGGAGGAGAAGAAAGGGAAAGAGATGAGGGTGGAAGAGGACGATAAAGAAGAAAAAGAAAAAAAGAAGGCAGAGGTAGAACAACCGAAGAAGAATGAATGAATAGGATTTTGTTTTGTTTTTCAAGATAGTTTATTATTATCATTGTTATTGTCGTAATGTTTATTATTATTATTATTATTATATTATTATAGAATTCAGTATGTAACAATAATATATCAAATATACCTTGTTCCTTGTTTACGTGTTTGATAATAATTTTGATTTCGTTGTTTTACTATGTAAAAATACAATCATGTAACATGTATACCATTCTTTAGTTATAATAATAATAAACCCACTGGAACAAATGAAAATCCTTCTTCCTTTACTATCCAAGTTATTATCATTATTATTAGTAGTAGTAGTAGTGGTAGTAGTAGTAGTGGAAAAAAGGGATAAGAGAAAAAGTGATCTTTTTTATATTTTATTATTTTTTCTTTTGTTTTGTAGCTAATACAAGTTTTTTTTTATCAATAAAGAAGATAACATAAACACTTAATAAAGTCTTTTTTTTTCTAAGTGGTTATAACTAAACATGCACTTAATACTTTTTTATGCTAATCTTATAACTAATTTGAAAAAGTTTTTTTTTTTTAACTGCGAGAAAGAAAAGCTCACAGATTTTTTTTCCTTTAATACCAATCTTATAACTACTTTGAAAAACACACATACTACTAGTACTACTACTACATTTCTTATCTCCAGTAATATCTAGAACTGTACAAAAACAGACGCAAGTTATGAGAGGTACGCGATGCTCTCTCTCTCTCGTAGTTAACACAAACAATTTTTTTCAGTTAATACTAATCTTATAGCTATTTTGATAACACACATTTCTTATCTCTAGTAATATCTAAATCTACACAAAACGAGCACCAACAGCTATGAGAGCTTCAGTTAACACAAACAATTTTTTTTTCAGTTAATACTAATCTTATAACTACCTTGAAAAACACACACACACACTTTCATCATCATCATCATCATCAAGGGGCTAACGCCGACGGGGCGCATGGCCGCATCCACCCTTCGCTTCCAGCCACGAGGATCCCTCGAGGCGAGTCTCCAGGCAGGCACACGGCCCATCTCTAGTTCCTCACGACAGGTCTCGTCGAGCTGCCCAGGCCATGATCTCCTAGGACGTCCCACAGGTCTCCTCCACCCAGGGTTGTCTCGCAGAGAGACAACCTGGTGGGCAGGGTCGTCCATAGGGAGGCGAGCTATGTGGCCATATAGCCTGAGTTGGCGATCCGGATTATGCAAGTAACAGGTCCATGCCAGTCTCACCGTGTAACCGCAAGTTGGAAACGTGGTCCTGCCAACTGTACCCCATGATCCGGCGAAGGGACTTGTTACAAAAGGCATCAAGGCGAGACTCCAAGGCACTGGATAGCGTCCAGGTTTCGCTTCCATAGAGCAAAACTGGAAGTATCAAGGCCTTGAAGACACGCAGCTTGGTCCTTCTGCATAGGTACCGACATCTCCAACGCTCTTGTTGATCGAGTTCATGGCTCCTGTTGCCAGACCAATCCGTCTACTGACTTCCTGGTCTGACAACCAGAGATATGGACTACGCTACCAAGGTATGTAAAAACTTTCTGTGACTTCAACGCCTCGCCGCAAGCATGGATCGACTGAACGGGTTCCCCTAACAGGCCCCCAAAGTCCTGAATCTTGGTCTTGGTCCAGGAGACCTCTAAGCCTAGGGGCTTCGCCTCATTGCTAAATGCTCAAGAGCCGCCACAAGTGACTCCAAGGACTCAAATAGGATGGCAACATCGTCGGCAAAGTCAAGGTCCGAGACCTTAATATTGCCTAGTGTTGCTCCGCACTGACTTGGCTAGTAGCTCTGCCCATTATCCAGTCCATACAAGTGTTGAAAAGTGTGGGTGCAAGGACACAGCCTTGCCTCACCCCTGAATTAACAGGACCACACTTTACAGCACTTTCAGTACCAGTATAGAGGCTTGCTATCAGGCCAATAATCTGTGTCGGAATTCCCCTGAGCCTCAGTGCACCACCGAGTCAAACGCCTTCTTGAGGTCGATGTAGGCTGCAAGCAACCCACGACCAAACTCACGACGGCGTTCCACAATTACTCGAAGCGCTAGTATACGGTCTATTGTGGACTTGCCAGGAGTAAATCCAGACTGCTCCGGTCTCTGGTGCCTCAGTAGGTGGTTGCGGATCCGTTTCAGAAGAATGTGAGCGAGAACCTTGCCTGGTATGCTGAGCAGTGTAATGCCACGGTAGTTGCTACAGTCCCATCGATCCCCTTTCCCTTCCAGAGAGGGATGACCACGCCCCTCAGCAGGTCAGGGGAATGGTACCAGACTGCCAAATGGCAGTCAGGACTGTATGCAGGCCCGAGCCATAGGTTTCACCCCCAGCCTTTAGCAGTTCAGGCAGGGTATTCACATATGCCTGCAGCTTTCCCACTCTTCAGCTTGGAAATCGCCAGCCTAACCTCTGTTAGGGTAGGAGGTTCCTCGCTGATGGATGGGTCCCGGCCAGGCACTGAGACATCGCTTGCATCCAAGCTAACTGTTGGAGGGTCCACCTGGTACAACTGTTCAAAATACTCAGCCCAACATGATCTGAGATGATCCGTCCATCCGCTGATCGGACTGCAGTCATCTGTGAGGAGGGCTTAGGGTTCAGTTTTCTCAGGGCTTGGTAGGCAGGGCGAAGGTCATTTACCAAGAAATGGCCTTCGACCTCCTCAGCAAGATTCCTGATGAACTGTTCCTTGTCCCCTTCTCAGCAGTGTCCGAGCCCTACGCACCATGGAACGACGCAAGACTTGATTCCCATTTAGCCGAGCCTTGCGACACGCTTCAGTGGCCTCTAATGTCTCCAGGGAGATGGTATTCTGCCTTGTCCTTGGGCGTACGCCAATGGACTCCTGAGCTGCTTTGAGTGTTACGCGCTGAAGGACTCCCACAGAGCAACTGGATCCGTCAGGTTGCTGGTTTCTGAGAGTCGGTCAGAGACTGCCGTGGCGAACCCACGGGCACACTCCTCCTCCCTTAGTCTGTCCAAGTGAAACAACCTTAGGGTGGCCACTGGAGGGACGGGGAGTTTTGAAGTGGACCCGCAGGGTAGCCACAAGCAGCCTATGGTCGTGCCACAGAACTCAGCACTCCGGTAAACCCTGCAGTTCTGGAGGATCCTCCATCGCGTGCTCACAAGGATGTGGTCGATCTCCTTGGCCACTGTACCCGTATCGCTGTACCAAGTCCAGCGATGCGAGTTGGAGCGCTGGTACCAGGAGCCAGAGATCCTCATTTTCTGGGACCTAGCAAAGTCCCGGAGAAGGAGCTATTCTCGCTGCTGGGATCAGCTCCCGAGCCATGGGGGCCGACAGACATCTCGTAGCCAGCTCGGTCACAGCCGGATACCGCATTGAAGTCGCCCAGAACAATGCGAATGTCTCGCCGGGGGCAATCGTCTGCCACAGATGCGAGTTTTGGCGTAGAACGCCTCTTTCACATCGGTTTTATGTACATCGGTAGGAGCGTATACAGCATAAGAGACATGAAGCCAAAAGCATGCTTCAGTCTCAATGCCATGATACGCTCATCAACCGGTGTCACCTCGACTACGCAGGCTGAAGTCGACTGGAGATGGGTATGGCTACACCCTGGAGGTGGTGACCAAACGCTGCGGCCGACCAGTAGTAGGTGTAACCACAAACACTGATCGTGCCGCTACCAGGTCTTCTCACCTCTGAGAGGGCAGCCACCTCAACTCCCAGTCGCTTCAATTCCCGCGATAGCAGAGGTAACCGCTTCATCCTGCCGCAAGGACCGGATGTTCCAAGCGCCTACCCGGAAAGCACGCCTGAGGTTAAGCCTCAGGTGGTCACTCCGGGTGCACGCCACCTCTGCCGCTCCCGCCAACACAGCCCCAGATAAAGGGGGTCGGCAGGCTGTGGGACCGCCTATCCACCTGTGGGGTTCCCGAGGGCTTTCCCACAAGCTTCATGGTGGTTGGCGCCTTGCCGGGGCGCAGGCGGGACGAGTAACTCTCGCTCCAATCCTGCACCCCGACATTTGCCCTCCCGGCGGGACCCACAGCCGCCTTACTTGCTGGGTGGGAGGGACAACACCCCTCCCCCCTGCATTTCCATTTAAAGAATACGTTGCCAGAGGGTCATTCTGGGTGGAGGAGGACTGGGAAGGCCCACCTCCCCCGAGCTGCCCCATTTCCCCCGGTGGCTAGGGGGCAGGAGTTGGTATGAAGCCAGAGCGTGTACACACGCCGGTGGGCCATAACTCCGTACCTCTGGGGCCTCCTGCTGCTCCGAGATCCCCCACAGATTTAGCCTGAGACCGCAAGGTACCCAGTTACCCATGGGTGGCCACGAGGAGGCACTGCAGAAGTCTTAATGATGGGAGGCTGTGACCTGGCAGGGGAGACTTATGCAGAAGCTGCTCCCTTTTTCGCACTGGGCTAGCCAGGGGTGGAAGCTGCAAGCGGGGAAAGGCATGCAAGCACTTAACACTATCTAGGCTACCACACCATCGCTTCACATCACCATGCACGTGAAGCACCACACACTTTGAAAACACATTTTTTTCTTTAATCAATGGTAATGTCGGTGGAGGTAGGTGGTAACCTTTTCTTTTTCCTCCATCAAATGGGCAAATTCTTCGAGGGTAGGAGGATCTCGCCTTCGTAAAGCCCATCCTGCGTAAAACGTTAAAAAACAGGAGGAAATATGATTCTGGTGAGGTTACCTCAAGCACTCGCTTCTTTACGAGAAGAGAGAGGACTATCTTAAAATGCTTCACTCTGTTGGCTGAGGTGTCAAGCAGAGTGAAATGCTTGAAATGGAGTCTCTCGCCCTTTCTAAAATTCGAGAAATATTAGGGTCTTCCTCAGTGGGAAGATACCCTCCGAACTGCGCAAAACCAGCAGCTATGAGAGGTCCGCGAGAAAAGCTCATACCCTCGAAGAATTTCACAGTCGCCTGAGATATCCCTGTCACTAATCACCGTGCGGTTAAGGTCACAGAGACCTCTCCGCTCAGCAAAGGGGCGAAAAATAGGGATATGCTTCCCCTAATCTTAAAGCAAAACCATACGGTTTAGCAGTAACACAGGAGGGGAGGAGGACTAACATTAGATACCGCATAATGTCTCCTTGAAGGAACTTGAGGTATTTATTGCCCCCGACAAAAATACGCCTTTCTTCCACTCTTCCTCTCCCCGACCTACATGGTTATTATTATTATTATTATTATTATTAGTAGTAGTAGTAGTAGTAGTAGTAGTAGTAGTATCATTATTATTATTATTATCATTTATTATCACTCGGTGAGCTAAAGATATTTTTGAAATGGGTGGTGGCACGGAAGTCTAGAACTGTGCATAATCCTCCGCATCCTCCTCCCTCCCTCCTCCTTCTCCTCCTCTTCCTCCTTCTCATCCACTACCATCTCCCCCTCCTCCTCCTTCTTCTTCTTCTCATCCACTATTACTACTACTGCTTCCTCCTCTTCCTCCTCCTTCTTCTCATCTACTACTGCCACCATCTCCACCTCTTCCTCCTCTACCGTCACCACCTCCTTTTTCTTTCTTCTACACTGCTCTTATTATTATCATTATTATTATTATTACTCTTGTCACCGAGAGCTCCTGCAGTAGCAGGAGCTGCTGCTTCTGCTACTACTACCGTCTCATTATTATTATTATTATCATTAACAACAACACCAGCTGCCGCTACTGCTGAGAGGAACTCGTCGGTTTTTCTTGCCACTGCGTCCGACACCTGCCAGATCAACCTCTACCCAGTGACCAATATCACCACTTTCGTCGATGTTGGACAAACCCTTGTGTAATATAAGTGTGGGTGTATGATCCCACAGGACGGCACTGATGTAAAGATGAAGGGGACGTGTAATCCCAGCGCGATGCCACTAGTGTGGGGACGTGTGGTGACGCGAGACGAGACGTGTTCCCCCAGGGTGGTACTCTGTTCTCTGGTTTGTTCTTGAAGGTGTATGGAGTTAAAGTTGTCGCTGGTTCACACTTTATTTCTGCGAGAGTATGGTAGCAGGACGGGCAAGGCAGGAGACCTGCCCGGGAGGCAGAAGCGTCCGACCTACCCGCTTGCTGGCAACGAGCGGTCTGTCTTAACTGCTCCGAAATTTCTATGAACAAATATCGTTTTGAAACACATCATAATGAAAAACATGAAAGAATTTGAATGAACAAAAATTCTGATACATATGGTCACATGGTGGTTCCGTGGTGAAGGAACAAGGGTACCTTTTATACAGTTGTGTGTAAGAAGAGAGTTATGGTGTTTACAAGACTAAAAAGGTTCATGATAAGGAGACAAAATTGCTGGTATTCACAAAACATAAAATCATTTCGAATATCGGTTAAAGATAGCGATAACATATTTAGTGATTCGGAAAAAGCATTTTCTGATGAACATTTTGAGTAAAACAACACATAATTGTACACACAGACATGAGAATAACGTCATGGGAATTGTTTACAAGCAATAAGGGTGGGATTAGCGTGTTCTAAGGTCAATTTATCAATTGTCACGGCTGTAGACCTGTTGGGGTCGGCTGAGGACAGTGGAGTTATTATAAGAGAAGGCACACATGGCTTTTCTTGTATGTGAGGCATAAAGATCACATATCCATTTCAAATACACCTTGCCACAAATTCTCTTTTTTCAACAGGAGACAGTTTCCTGATATTTCCATAGGGAAGTTTTTCGACATCACCAAGGCTTATAGACTGTTAAAGTCCAGGTAGAGAATGTTTATGCTTTGTTCCATTTCAGGGTCAAAGCAGGGGTTAACAAGCGGGTTATTAGCCACTGTATGAGGTTGGACACACGTTGTTAGTCCTCCTCTCACCGAGCACGCGATTTTGCGTGCCAACTCAGGGTCCGAGATGAGCTCTAATTCGGCTTTTGTCATCTTCCAAAATGCGTCGTAGGCGTATCCGGGCAGGCTAACGTAATTTACCATGTCGAGATCATACTTTTGGACGAGGGTAGACCTCCACCCACTAAGCTCGTCAGCCAGCAAACCCACATCTACACCAAGGTAACAGTCAGCATAATCTGCGAGTGTGCGATATTCGGCAGCTTCCCATACTTAAAGAGCATTGTCGAATTCCTCCTCTGTGACGGTGTCCCCCGTGAGAGAACTATAAAAATGTTCTATCGGGGGAAGGGAAGTATCTTCCAGCTTATTTAGATCGTCCAGGTATTCGTAGGGGAATATGCCTTTCCCTGTCAGGAGTAATCTCTGGGCTTCAACGGGCAGGTGTTGCATGAGGTGTGTTGAGTATTTCAATGGACATCTGCTCTCGATGTGCGTCTTGGCGAGGGAACTTAAACTGGTGTTCATAAATGCCATGCTATCAAGGAATTTCAGATTATTAATTTCTACGGAGTGGTATCTGAGACCTTGTTTCACAAGAACATTTATGTTCATATCAGCTTGCATCTCTTTGATCAACAACCCGAGATCGTATGAATGGTTATGGGCTATGCAGGGCATTTTGGTACGGTGGTTCCTCATTTGAATATTGCACCACGCGCAGTATGCCCCGATGTAATTATGATGTTGTTTCGTGTGGTCGTGGTGTCTGTGCTTCTGCTGTTGATTCGAAAACTTTTTGCACGTTTTGCACGTCTTTGCGGTGTTGTGTGCATGCTGGTTTTGATCCGTCATGTGGAGAGGGTGACAGGGCATGTTTTTTACAATATCTGACCATTTGGCAGATAAGCTCTCAATGAAGTGTGTAGCAGCATCAGTTCCTTTATATGTAGAGCAGTGCACGATGCTACCTCTTCTATCGATGATAATTTACCTGTAAGCGAAAGCCTTGTGTTGTGATATGGCCCTGTTTCCAGCATTTGTTTTGTCCATATACGCCTCAAAGTTGTAAATGTAGATGTGCGAGGGGCTGTAGGCTTTTCCATAGTTGGTAAAGGAAAGCTTGCTCCCAGGCAGCGGGTATGTAATCTGCATGGGTGATTTACCCTCTGTCATGTGGTTATCGGCTAGCACCTGGTTTGCGAAGGTCGACAGAAGTGTTTGTTCATGTTCCTGCCTCTGCAAGTAAAGACGTCTACGTATCTGTTAAAGTCGGTGATGAGGCACGCGTGTTCATTTTCAAGCAGAAGCAGGTGTAGGAGTAGTCGTTTTTTGTTGTCTTCTTTTCCTCTTCGCATTTGGGTAAGAACATAGTTGTTATTTTCTCGGGCTGTGGACGACTTTTGCAGGTTGTAGACATATATAGAGAGATTATTATCCCTCTCCAATTCTCCCAGTGTTTCCCAGCTGGTGGGGAGTTTTTGCGCATCATACCTGATGTAACGTGCGCATTTGGTCTGGGTATCAACCTCTCTCGACAGTCTCTTCCTGCATTTTCCAGCTGCTAGCAGTTTTCCAGCGGTGAGGGATCTTATAACGCAGTCTGTGTCCCCAACAGGGTTGAAGATATACCTCCTCCCTCTGGCATTTGCAGGGTAGGGTATGTATCTCCCTATGGCTTGAGGGACAAGAATCCGCGATATTGTGATGTCATGCGATAAAATCTTGTCTAGGTCGAGACCGCTCCCCTCGTCGCTTATCCACTCTTCCAGACTGGCAACCGCCTCTTCACCCCATCCGCGCACAGTTCTTCTACATTCCTCCTCAGAAGTAATGGCATAGCTATGCAGGGTTACATTTTTTTCTATGGCTCTTACTTCTCCCGTTGCGAGATCTGTTCTGCTGAGTATGAGAGTAAATCCTGTATACGCCTTGACGGCGGGAGGAGGGCATCCGAGAGTGCAACGATGAGCTTGGAGAATTTCGGCGAAATATTCTTCGTTTCTGCGAAGGTATTCGGCGGGATCTGGCTGGTCGCGATTGGGGATGCTAAAACCTAGCCTTAAGCTCACTCCTTGGAAGAAATCGCTCCGAGAAGCAATGTGCGGCGACACAGCATCGTCGTCGTCGTCGTCGTCGATGTCGATGCTGTCTTCACTATCTTCGCTGATACTATCTCCGAGCTTAATTCCTCTGTTGCGAACTCGTTCATGCTGATAATGTGAAGGACCGGGCTGCGGAGAGGGGGTTCTACGGCGCGACGGACCCGGTTGAGGTGACGGGGCTCTTTGACACCCGCGAGGGTTTGGTTGCAGCAGAGCCCCGTCAACTTCAGGATGAGTCGGTGAGGGTCCAGACGGTCCTGGACGTGCATTCCCTGCAGCATAGACGTTTACACCATTATAAAGATTCAGAATCGATATTGTTATTGATGTCGTTAATATATACACCTTTTGTTGAATGCTTACCTTGCAAGGAGGGTTTTTGAGGAAGGATCTTGACGCCTTTAGACGCCTTCCCCGCACTGGCTGTAAGAATTAGAACAAAGTTGTCAAGATTATATTTACTTTGGTGGTGCACTTAATACATTTAAATGAATAAATAGTAATAGCACCCATTTTCAGATTTGTTATTTATATATTACACTCAACATGATTTCTCTTACCTTGATAACAGCGCTGCCTGTGATGAAGCAGTCTGGTTCTCGGGATGTGAAGATTACACCTCGGGCAGAGCAGGCAAAGATGATTTTCGGTCTGCCTTAGCCCGCAGTCTTGACAGAAGTCTTGAACCATGGTGGACACTTTCGCAGATGAGATGCTACTAATGTTTGGGCATACCGTTTCCCTCCTTTTATCTCAGTGGACGAGGGAGACCTTTCACCAGAGCTTACGATTATGAATATTTTAATTTGGTGTTTGTGTGTGTTTTCAGCCATGCAGGAGTATCATAATATTTGCAGAGTTATACATGAATGTTGTTGCCTCTTTGCATCAACAATTATATTATTTCCTCAGTATCTAATATAATCTTAATAGTTCATACTAGTCATATTTCTCTCACAGATCTTACTCTTTCAACTTGTATTAATTTATTTAGACAAATGTAAAGGAAAGTTCACAATTTATTAGAGAATTTACAACTAATTTATTAACTGTAAAGTATTATATATAGTAAACATGTAAAGTCAGTCACATAAATTTATATGTCAATAATATAACATCTGAGTTCATTATAATCCAATACAATAATTATACCATATTAAATATCCATCTTTTAGTTTTAACAAATAACTTGCCACTTTACTCTAATTGTTAACATACAAACTACATAATATCAATTTAAGCAAGCTGTTATTAATCAACCAATGTCAATGCTTAAAATAGATGTAAGCAGTTAATAAAAGAATTCCTTTCTTCACATACTATGATTGAAATCATAAAAATATTTGTAAACAAATTGAAATACAGAAAATAGTGAGAATTATATTTAGGCAAGATGAATTACTTATACCAAGCAATTTAAAATACTAAGTTAATGTCTTTACACAATTACTAACTTAAACTCAAGATTATCTCCATTAAAAAGTAAATGAGTACGTTCTGAAAATGGACATAAAATGTCTTGTGCTTAATCAAGCAATCATAATACTGAATTAATATTGCTAAGCCGCAATTAACTCTAGCAAACTTATTCTAGGAAATACTTAATGATTACATACAAAACACAAACCTATTCTTACGCTCTACCGGAAATTAACAATCATCATCACTGTTAAGTCACACTTCCGTAGAGCTGAGATCTCGTAAAAGTAAATCATTAATTCCTTACTCTCTATGCTAACTTAATATATCAGTACACTTAGAATTCAAATCTATGTCTTCAATTATATCATTCTTCAAACTTGACAATCAAATCTATAATTATTCCATTATATGATTATTACTTCTAAAATTAACTTAGTCAAATACAATTCTTGGTCCTTTATATAGTCATACATCTATGTTCCCCCTTAAACAAGAAACACTTAAATTGCTTCAATAGGGCTTACCCAAAAATGCCACCAAAGTGACATGGCTACAAGGTACTACCAGAGATGACTTTCGAAATCAACTTCACCGTCAGCCTGTCACTAGCCGTCTTTTATTCCCGATATGGGAGCCCTTCCGGTCGCACCCTTAACAGTTATCATGAATATAATAATAATTTCTCTTCACTTATTTGAAAACTATCTGCGTCAGGACTTTCCTATGTCCTAGCAAATTTTCAACACTGTATTTATCACTTTAACTTTTGTCTATCTGCCTTCCGTGTTATTTTCTTGATCCCCGACTGGGGTATTGTGATATATCTAATGATCGCCTCCAACTAGTTGTTTTCGTATTCGTGGCTTCTAGAAGCTTCTGTTAGTCATGGCGTGAACAGCGTGCTCAGTTTGACGTCGCCGTGCGTCCGCTCTGCCTCGCGTTGTTTACGAGATAATGCGTGTCTTATCCACGACAAATATATGCTCTAGTTTTAGAATCATTTGATTGAAATGTCTAATAGTTATTTGTTATGCGCAAATATGACGGAGAACGAAAATCGGGAATTCACAAATACCCTAATGGTTACTGATACCCGTTGTGGCATGTCTGGGACTAGTCTGTGGCATTTGGAGCCTATTTACGATAGGCAATCGCTTATTACGTGAGAGACGCCAATCGTCTCACCTCCTCGCCTCTCGTTTTCCGCTAGACAGGTAGGCACACACACACACACACAGAAGCATGCCATATTTTCTTGGCCTAACTTTTATCGGAATCATTTAAAACAATAAGCACATGATGACGGTTGCTAAGTCATTTACGGAAGTAGGACACATGACATGATCAAGGGCATGTTACATCATCTCACGGGAAGTAGGACACGGATCATGTTCAATCATGTAACGGACGGAAGTCACATGACCGGAAGGGGGCGTGGTGGTCTACTTGTCGGTTCTCCACTACTGATTTGTTATATCACCTTGATTATTCCAGATAATTAGCGGATTTTTATTGAGTATATCTAAGATTCCTTCCATATAATCACGCTCATTTGGTTTGAAGTAGATTTTCATGAGCGATTTAACAGCATCATCATCACCGTCTTCGAGATTATTATTTTTCTTTCTTAAAAAAGGATTTTTCGGTCGTCTCTGATTTTGATAGAACAAACTTAATTTCACTTCGTCGGGAAGTTTTTTTGTTTTTTCTTCTCGGGTTGATATATACCGATGGAGGGTATGGTAAGTACTTGACTTCACCTTTACCTTCAATTCTTCTTCTTCTTCTTCTTCTTCTTCTTCTTCTTCTTCTTCTTCTTCTTCTTCTCTCTTCTTCCTCCTCCTCCTCCTCCATATTTCGTTGTGACCTCCTTCTTATCCTCGTCTATCAAGCGGCGCGGCGACGCTCCACTTTGTGCACGTGACCGCTTATTTCGACAGCTGCGATGTGAGTTAGTGACGTAACCCGCGGGGGCGTCTGCGCCCTTCATGGATGTAGGGGCACTCGTAGCCCGCTGTTGTTGTTGTTGTTGTTGTTGTTGTCAATATTATCTCTTCTTTTTTGTTGTTGTCTTTCGTGGTAACTGGCACAAGCACACTGTCAACTACAAAATTAGGGATTAGGCAAAAATCTTTGTTAAATTACCATTCCCGACCCCCGCCAGGAGATAAAAAATCCTTCCTCCTTTTCATCCGTAACCCCCCCCTCC
>NC_051426.1:2313670-2329963 GCF_015228065.2 Penaeus monodon | reverse complement strand
CTCCCATTATTATTACCTCTGCCAGAGTCATGTCAGACGTGTGACTACAGAGACAAAATAAATATTGTACTCTAAAATTGTCCAGAGAATCTCACTTTTTTATATAGGCGATATGCTACACAGCAATATAAACTAACATAAACTTCTATATTTCACATGGTTAACATATCACACAAAAGGCAGTATATATGTATTAATCATATATTTATCACAATATACGTAAGATATTATTATCATTGTATCTCGTATCTAACGGCATCACAATATGGCATCACAACTCACATTAGTATCACTTCATTATCACAACCCACACATATTACAAGACTAATGCTAATACTAAGGTAATAAAGTTCTCGTTTTGCTTGGTGATACACACGGGCGTTTATCGGTCAACAGCGATAGACGTACTTGTTCTAATATTAGAGCGTGAAAATAAAATGGAAAGCGGGGACATTAGTAGGAGCACGAGAGATTATTCGTAATCATAACCCAACATCAGATTCATGGGATGTATTTCTTCTGATGAAATCCTCCAATTACCGATTGGAGATGTAAACAAAACAAATGGACGAACCGGAGCGATGATGATGAAAAGCGTAGTGAATATTTTACCCCGTTGAGAAAACCCCACGCGCATGGGACATTGGATTTTATGTGAGGTTACAAACCAGAGGATAAATTTTATGGACTCCTATGGCGTGCATCCGGGTGTGTATTCACCATTTATCTGAGCGTTTATCAATACGCATTCACAAAAAAAGACGCGTTAGCTACCAGATACAAGACTTCAGGATACAAAAAGCTATGTATGCGGTGCTTATATTTTTATTTTTCATTTGCACCATAGCAAGATTCGGGTTGGACTTAATTAAAGAGCACTTTTCTCGAGTTATTTAGTAAAACAGCTTACAAGGGCAACGACAAAAGAGTATTGAACTTCCTATATAAAAACTATAACATGCCGCCATGTAAAACAACATATTGTAGAAAAGGAATGTCATATCAACAATGCAAAATACATTTTTGCACGTGAATGGTGAATATAACCAATATCGATAATAATGATGATAATAATGAATGAAAGAATGATACCACAACCGGTTCTCTACCATACATATATAAGCAATGGGGCGGGTTTTATGCTATTCATATCGCGTCCAACCGACCGCGAATCCAGCAGCAGCAGCAGCAGCAGGAAACCCATCAAAGATGACTATCGAGGAAGTCTGTTCCGGTAAGTATTGTAAAGGTTAATGATACTGAAAGGATAAATAAGTAATGAATACTATACTGATGTAAACTTTTCACTTTCAGGGAATTCCCTCGCTCAGCATGAGTGTTCCCCGGCACGACAGCAGAATGTCTTTAAAATGCTACTGCTGTTTTTATGATGATGAATTTACCATCTGCTAGCTTGGAGGAGGAGGAAGAGGAGGAGGAGGAGGAGGAGGAGGAAAAGAAAAAGGAGGAGGAGGAGGAAAAAAAAGGAGGAGGAGGAGGAGGAAAAGAAAAGGAGGAGGAGGTATAGCGGGAAAAGAAAAAAGGGGGAGGAGGAGGAGGGAAAAGAAAGGAGGAGGAGGAGAAGAAAGGGAAAGAGATGAGGGTGGAAGAGGACGATAAAGAAGAAAAAGAAGAAAAAGAAGCAGAGGTAGAACACCGAAGAAGAATGAATGAATAGGATTTTGTTTTGTTTTTCAAAATAGTTTATTATTATCATTGTTATTGTCGTAATGTTATTATTATTATTATTATTATTATTATTATTATAGAATTCAGTATGTAACAATAATATATCAAATATACCTTGTTCCATTGTTTACGTGTTTGATAATAATTTTGATTTCGTTGTTTTACTATGTAAAAATACAATCATGTAACATGTATACCATTCTTTAGTATAATAATAATAAACCCACTGGAACAAATGAAAATCCTTCTTCCTTTTACTATCCAATTTAATTTTTCATTATTTTATATAGTAGTAGTGGTAGTAGTAGTAGGGGAAAAAAAGGGATAAGAAAAAAATGATTTTTTAAATTTTTTTATTATTTTTTTTTTGTTTTGAAATAATCAAGTTTTTTTTTATAATAAAGAAGAAAAACAAAAAACATTTAAATAAAGTCTTTTTTTTCAAGTGGTTTAACTAAACATGCACTTAATACTTTTTTTGCAAATCTTAAAAAACAATTTTTGAAAAAGTTTTTTTTTTAAACTGGAAAAAAGAAAAGCTCACAGTTTTTTTTTTTCCTTTTAATACCATCTTAAAAACATTTTAAAAAAACACACATACTACTAGTACTACAAACACATTTCTTATCTCCAGTAATTCTAGAACTGTAAAAAAAACAGACCCCAAGTTATAAAGAGGTACCGATCCCTCTCTCTCTTTTTATTTAACAAAAAACAATTTTTTTAGTTAAACTAATTTTTAAAAGCTATTTTGAAAACCCCCATTTCTTATCTCTAGAAATTCTAAATCTACAAAAAACGAGCCCAAACAGTTTGGAGACTTCAGTTAACAAAAAAATTTTTTTTTTTCAGTTAATACAAATCTTATAACTCCCTTAAAAACACCACACACACACTTTAATCATCATCATCATAAAAAAAGGGGGCTAACGCCGAGGGGGCGCATGGCCGCATCCCCCCTTCCTTCCACCCACGAGGATCCCTCGGGGCGAGTCCCGGCGGGCCCAGGGGGGCCCATCTCAAATTCCTCACGACAGGTCTCGTCGAGCTGCCCAACCCTTTATCCCCTAGGACGTCCCAGGGGGTCTCCTCCCCCCAAGGGTTGTCTCGCAGAGAGAAAACCCTGGGGGGCAGGTGTCCATAGGGGGGCGAGCTAGGTGGCCATAAAAAGCCTGATTTTGGCAAACCCGGATTATGAAAAGAAAACAGGTCCCATGCCATTTCCTCAGGGTTGTAACCGCAGGTTGGACACGGGTCCGGGCCAACTGTCCCCCTTTTCCGGCGAAGGGATTTGTTAAAAAAGGGGCATCAAGGCGAGATCCAAGGCCGGGGATGGGGTCCGGGTTTCCTTCCTTTAGAGAAAAAGGGAAAGGGATAAAGGCCTTAAAGACACCCAGTTTTGGCCCTTTGCATAGGTCCCCGACATCCCCAAAACCCCTTTTGTTGATCGGGGTTCAGGGCTCCTGTTCCCCGGGCCCAAAATCCGTCTACGATTTTTTCCTTTGGTCTGCCCAACCCCAGAGATATGGCTACCCCCCCAAAGGGTAGTAAAACTTTCTGGGGTTTCAACGTCCTCCCCGGGCCAGCATGGATCGACTGAAGGGGTTTCCCCCAACGGCCCCCCAAAATCCTGAATCTTGGTCTTGGTCCAGGAACCTCTAAGCCTAGGGGCTTCGCCTAAATTGCTAAATGCAAAAGAGCCCCCAACAAGGACTCCAAGGACTAAAATAGGATGGAAACATCCGGAAAAGTAAGGTCCGAGCCCTTTAAATTATTGCTAGTTTTGCTCCGCACGATTTTGGCTAGTAGCTTCCCCCAATCCAGCCCCATACAAGTTTTTGAAAAGTTTTGGGTGAAAAGGAACAGCTTGCCCCACCCCTTTTTTTAACAGGGAAAAATTTCCCGACTTTCCCCCCAACCCCCTTTACAGCATTTTTCAGTACCAGTTTTAGAGGCTTGCTTTTCACCCCCCAATAATCTGTGTGGGTTTCCCCTGACCCTCAGGATCCCCCTAGCGTTTCCCCGATGAAACCCGGGTCAAACGCCTTTTGAGGCATGTGGCTGCAAGAAAACCAAAACCAACTCACGGGCGTTCCAAAAAAATTACTCGAAGCGCTGTATACGGTCTATTGTGGACTTGCCAGGAGTAAACCCAGACTCCCGGGTTTCTTGTGCCTCATTAGGTGGTTGGGGACCCCGTTTCAAAAGGAATGGGGAGCGAGAACCTGGGTAGTGAGCAGTGAAAATGCACGGTTTTTGCTACAGTCCCATCGACCCCCTTTTCCCCCTTCCGAGAGGGATGACCACCCCCCTAAAGCATTTCGGGGGGAAATGGTACCAGACTGCCAAAGGGCAGTCAGGACTGTATGGGGCCCCCGAGCCATAGGTTCACCCCAGCCTTTAGCAGTTCAGCAGGGATATCACATATGCCGCAGCTTTCCCACTCTTCAGTTTGGGAAATCCCCAAGCCTAACCTCGTTAGGGGGAGGTTCCTCGCTGATGGAGGGGTTCCGGCACGGGCCACTGAACACGCTTGCACCAAGCAAATGTTGGGGTTTCCACCGGGTAAAAACGTTCAAAATCTCAGCCCAACGTTCCCGAACCCCCATGATCTGAGATGACCCCGCCCATCCGTTTATCGGACTGCAGTCATCGTGAGGGGGCTTGGGGTTTCATTTTTTCTCGGGGCTTGGTAGCAGGGCGAAGGCATTTCCCAAGAAATGGCCTTCGACCTCCTCAGAAAGATTCCTGATAAAATTTTTTCCTTTGTCCCTTCTCACAGTGCCCGAGCCCTACGACCAGGGAACGAGCAAGACTTGTTTTCCCATTTACCCCGAGCCTTGCGACACGTTTCAGTGGGCCTCTAATGTCTCCGGGGAGAGGGTTATTCGCCTTGTCCTTGGCCCTACGCCAATGGGTCCTGAGCTGCTTTGAGTGTTTTCCGCTTGAAGGACTCCCCAGAGCAACTGGATCCGTCAGGGTTTCTGGTTTTCTGAGAGGGCGGTCAGAAAACTGCCGTGGCGAACCCACGGGCCCCAAATCCTCCCCCCTTAGTCTGTCCAAATGGAAAAAAACCTTTTTTGGGTGGCCCTGGAGGGACGGGGTTTTGAAGTGGACCCCAGGGGAGCCAAAAGCAGCCTTGGTCGGTGCCCCAGAAAATCAGCCTCCGGAAACCCTTCAGTTTGGAGGATCCTCCATCGCGTGCTCCCCAAGGAAAGTGGTCGATCTCCTTGGCCCCCGGGAACCCCTATCGCCCGTACCAAATCCTAAGGGGGAAAAAAAAAAAAAAAAAAAAAAAAAAAAAAAATAAAAAAAAGGGATTTTAGTTGGACGCTGGAAGGGGGGCCAAGAAACCTCCCCTTTTTTGGGACATTGCAAAGTCCCCCCGGAAAGCGATTCTCGCGGGGAACGCTCCCAGATGGGGGCCGGGAAAAGACATCTTGGTTTTGCCCCGTTGGGCCCAAAAGCCATTAAGGCATGAAGCCGCCCAGCCAATGCCAAAGTCCCTCCCCGGGGGCAACCTCGACAACGAGGTTTTGGCGAAACGGGTCTTTACACCCGGGATGGGGACCCTCGGTGGGCTTCCACCCTAAAAGGTGGGAACCAAACATGTTTGTCCCTCCAGGTCGCTCCCCCCAAGGGGCCAAACCCCAAATCCCAGGCTTAAGCGATGGAGAGGTAAAGGGTCACCCCGGGAAGGGGACCATGTTCCGGCCCACCCAAAAAACCCCCCCTGAGGTTGCCCCCCAGGTTTTTACCCCCGGGGGCAGGGCCCCCTCCAACCCCACCCCAACCCCGATAAAGGGGGTTCCGGCAGGCCGGGGGAAGGCCCACCAAAACCCCCTGGGGTTCCCAGGGTTTCCCCCACGCCCCTTGGGTTGGGGCCCCTGGGGGGGCAGGGGGGAAAAGGGTTTAACCTTTTCCCCCCCGGCCCCCCCAAAAACCCGCACCCCGACATTTGCCCTCCCCCGGGGGGGACCCACAGCCGCCTTACTTGCTGGGTGGGGGGGACCAAAACCCCCCCCCCCAGCATTTTAAATTTAAAAAAAACGTTCCAGAGGGTCATTCTGGGGGGGGAGGACTGGAAGGCCCACCTCCCCCGAGCCCCCCCCTTTTCCCCCCGGGGGGCTAGGGGGGAGGAGTTGGTACCCCAAGGGCCCGAGCGTGCCACACGCCGGTGGGCCATAAATCCCCCTACCCCCTGGGGGCCCCCTTTCTTTCTCCGGGTCCCCCACAATTTAGCCTGAAAACCGCAAGGTAAACCCCTTTTCCCGGGGGGGCCACGAGGGGGCCCCTGCAGAAGTCTTAATGATGGAAGAGGGTGTGACCCGGCAAAGGGGAAATTATTGGGGAGAAGGGTCCCTTTTTTCGCATGGGCTGCCAGGGGTGGAAGCTTTCAAGCGAGAAGGGGATGCAAGCACTTAACACATCTGGCTACCACACCATCGCCCTTTACCTCCCCCTGCACGTGAAGCACCCACCCACTTTTAAAAACCCTTTTTTTTTTTTAATCAAAGGGAAAGTCGGGGGGAGGTAGGTGGTAACCTTTTCTTTTCCCCCAAAAAGGGAAAATTCCCTTTGAGGGTAGGAAAGGGTCTCGCCTTTGTAAAGCCCATCCTGCGTTAAAAAAGTTAAAAAACAGGGGGGAAATATGGGGTTTGGTGAGGTTAACCCCAAGCACTTTGCTTCTTTTTCAGAAAGAGGGGACTATTTAAATGCTTCACTTTTGGCTGAGTGCAAGGGAGAGGTGAAAAAGCTTTTAAAAAGGGGTCTCTCGTCCTTTTTAAAATTTGAGAAAATTTTTGGGGCTTCCTGGGGGGATACCCCCCGAACTGCGCAAAACCACAGTAAAGGAGGTCCGCGAGAAACTCTTAAACCCCGAAGAAAATTTACAGCCCCAGATATCCCCGTCCCCTAATCCCGTGGGTTAAAGGGCACAGAGACCTCTCCCTCAGCCCAAAAAGCGAAAAATAGGGGTAGGTTTTTTTTTTCCCCCAATCTTAAAAGGGAAAAACCCTACGGTTTAGAGTTTAAAACAGGAGGGGGGGAGGACTAACTTTTGATACCCCCATAATGGGCTCCTTGAAGGAACTTTAGGGATTTATTGCCCCCCGGGAAAAAAAAGCCTTTTTTTCCACCTCTTTCCCCTCCCCCACCTAAAATGGGTTTTTATTATTATTTTTATTATTAAATTTGTAGTAGTGTAGTAGTAGTAGTAGTAAATATTAGTATCATTATTATTATTATTATCATTATTATCCTCGGGGAGCTAAAGATATTTTTGAAATGGGTGGTGGGGACGGAAGTCTAGAAATGGCATAATCCTCCGCATCCTCCCCCCTCTCCTCCCCCTTCTTTCCTCTTTCCTCCCTTTCATCCACTACCAAACTCCCCCCCCCCCTCCTTCTTTTCTTCTCATCCCTTTACTACTATGCTTTTCCCCCTCTTCCTCCCCCCTTTTTCTCATCTACTACTGCCACCACTCCACCTCTTCCCCCTCTACCGTCCCCCCCTCCTTTTTCTTCTTTTTCTAAAACTGCCTTATTATTATCCTTATTATTTTTTTACTTTTTGTCACCCGAGCTCCCGCCGGGCAGGGGGCGCTGCTTCTGCTACTACTACCGTCTCATTAATTTTTTTATTATCATAACAAAAAACCAGCTGGGCCCCACTGCTGAGAGGAAGCTCGGGGGTTTTTCTTGCCACTGCTTCCACACCTTCAGAAACAACCCTAAACCCCGGGCCCCAAAATCACCCCTTTCGTCGATGTTGGACAAACCCCCTTTTGTAAAATTTAAATGGGGTGTATGATCCCACAGGGACGGCACTGAGGGAAAAAATGAAGGGGGCGTGTAATCCCGCGCGGGGCCACTAGTGTGGGAAAGTGTGGTGACGCGAGACGAGACGTTTTTCCCCCAGGGGGGGTACTCTGTTCTCTGGGTTTTTTCTTTTAAAGGGGTTTTGGAGTTAAAATTTTTCCCCGTTCACAAATTTTTTTTGCGAGGGGTTATGGGAGGGAGGAGGGCAAAGGGAGGGGGGCCTGCCTTTGGGGGGGAAAAAAGCGTCCCCCCCTTTCCCCCTTGCTGGCAACCCAGCGGGCTGTCTTAACTGCTCCGAAATTTCCCATAACAAAATCGTTTTTAAAAAAACATAATAAAAAAACATGAAAGAATTTGAATGAACAAAAATTCTGATACATATGGTCACTGGGGTTCCCGTGGTGAAGGAACAGGAAAATTATATACAGTTGTGTGTAAAAAAGAGAGTTTGGTGTTTACAAACTAAAAAGGTTTCATGAAAAGGGAGACAAAATTCTGAGTATTCACAAAACAAAAAATCTTTTCGAATATGGGTTTAAAGATGCATAACTTTTTGTTTTCGGAAAAAAGCATTTTCTGATAAAATTTTGAGTAAAAAACAACACAAAAATTGTACACACAGACATGAGAATACGTCGGGGGAAATTGTTTAAAAGCAATAAGGGTGGGATTAGGGTTCTAAGGTAAATTTTACAATTTCAGGGCTGTAGACCTTTTGGGGTCGGCTGAGGAAGGGAGTTTTTAAAGAAAAGGCACACAGGCTTTTTGGGATGGAGGCATAAAAATCACATATCCATTTCACTAACCCTTGCCACAAAATTTCTTTTTTTTAAAAGGAGACAGTTTCCCGATATTCCATAGGAATTTTTTCCCACATCACCCGGCTTATAGACTGTTAAATCCAGGTAGAGAATGTATTGCTTGTTTTCCCTTTCAGGGGCAAAGCAGGGGTTAACAAGCGGGTTTTTACCACTGTATGAGGTTGGACACACGTTGTTAGTCCTCCTCTCACCGAGCACGCGATTTGCGTGCCAACTCAGGGTCCGAGATGAGCTCTAATTCGGCTTTTGTCATCTTCCCAAAAGGGCGTCGTAGGCGTATCCGGGCAGGCAAACGTAATTTACCATGTCGGATCATACTTTTGGACGAGGGTAGACCTCCACCCACTAAGCTCGTCAGCCAGCAAACCCACATCTACACCAAGGTAACAGTCAGCATAATCTGCGAGTGTGCGATATTCGGCAGCTTCCCATACTTAAAGAGCATTGTCGAATTCCTCCTCTGTGACGGTGTCCCCCGTGAGAAAACTTAAAAAGTTCTTCGGGGGAAGGGAAGTATCTTCCAGCTTATTTAGATCGTCCAGGTATTCGTGGGGGAATATGCCTTTCCCTGTCAGGAGAAATCTCTGGGCTTCAACGGGCAGGTTTTTGCATGAGGTGTGTTTGAGTATTTCAAGGACATCTGCTTTCGATGTGCGTCTTGGCGAGGGAACTTAAACTGGTGCTCATAAATGCCATGTATCAAGGAATTCAGATTATTAATTTTACGGAGTGGTATCTGAGACCTTGTTTCACAAGAACATTTATGTTCACATCAGCTTGCATCTCTTTGTCACAACCGAGATCGTATGAATGGTTATGGGCTATGCAGGGCATTTTGGTACGGTGGTTCCTCATTTGAATATTGCACCACGCGCAGTATGCCCCGATGTAATTATGATGTTGTTTCGTGTGGTCGTGGTGTCTGTGCTTCTGCTGTTGATTCGAAAACTTTTTGCACGTTTTGCACGTCTTTGCGGTGTTGTGTGCATGCTGGTTTTGATCCGTCATGTGGAGAGGGTGACAGGGCATGTTTTTTACAATATCTGACCATTTGGCAGATAAGCTCTCAATGAAGTGGTGTAGCAGCATCAGTTCCTTTATATGTAGAGCAGTGCCCCGATGCTACCTCTTCTTCGATGATAATTTACCTGTAAGCGAAAGCCTTGTGTTGTGATAGGGCCCCTTTTTTCCAGCATTTGTTTTGTCCATATACGCCTCAAAGTTGTAAATGTAGATGTGCGAGGGGCTGTAGGCTTTTCCATAGTTGGTAAAGGAAAGCTTGCTCCCAGGCAGCGGGTATGTAATCTGCATGGGTGATTTACCCTCTGTCATGTGGTTATCGGCTAGCACCTGGTTTGCGAAGGTCGACAGAAGTGTTTGTTCATTTTTCCTGCCTCTGAAAGTAAAGACGTCTACGTATCTGTTTAAAGTCGGTGATGAGGCACGCGTGTTCTTTTTTCAAGCAGAAGCAGGTGTAGGAGTAGTCGTTTTTTGTTGTCTTCTTTTCCTCTTCGCATTTGGGTAAGAACATAGTTGTTATTTTCTCGGGCTGGGGAAACGACTTTTGCAGGTTGTAGACATATATAGAGAGATTATTATCCCTCTCCAATTCTCCCAGTGTTTCCCAGCTGGTGGGGAGTTTTTGCGCATCATACCTGATGTAACGTGCGTTTTTGGGTCTGGGTATCAACCTCTCTCGACAGTCTCTTCCTGCATTTTCCACTGCTAGCAGTTTTCCAGCGGTGAGGGATCTTATAACGCAGTCTGTGTCCCCAACAGGGTTGAAGATTACCTCCTCCCTCTGGCATTTGCAGGGTAGGTATGTATCTCCCTATGGCTTGAGGGACAAGAATCCGCGATATTGTGATGTCATGCGATAAATCTTTTCTAGGTCGAGGGGCCGCTCCCTCGTCGCTTATCCACTCTTCCAGACTGGCAACCGCCTCTTCACCCCCTCCGCGCCCCAGTTCTTCTACATTCCTCCTCAGAAGTAATGGCATAGCTATGTAGGGTTACCTTTTTTTTCTTTGACTCTTACTTTTCCCGTTGCGAGATCTGTTCTGCTGAGTATGAGAGTTTAAAACCTGTATACGCCCTTTACGGCGGGAGGAGGGCATCCGAGAGTGCAACAATGAGCTTGGAGAATTTCGGCGAAATATTCTTCGTTTCTGCGAAGGTATTCGGCGGGATCTGGCTGGTCGCGATTGGGGATGCTAAAACCTAGCCTTAAGCTCACGCCTTGGAAGAAATCGCTCCGAGAAGCAATGTGCGGCGACACAGCATCGTCGTCGTCGTCGTCGTCGTCGATGTCGATGTTGTCTTCACTATCTTCGCTGATACTATCTCCGAGCTTAATTCCTCTGTTGCGAACTCGTTCTGCTGAAATGTGAAGACCGGCTGCGGGAGGGGGTTCTACGGCGCGACGGACCCGGTTGAGGTGACGGGGCTCTTTGACACCCGTGAGGGTTTGGTTGCAGCAGAGCTCCGTCAACTTCAGGAAGGAGGATCCAGACGGTCCTGGACGTGCATTCCCTGCAGCATAGACGTTTACACCATTATAAAGATTCAGAATCGATATTGTTATTGATGTCGTTAATATATACACCTTTTGTTGAATGCTTACCTTGCAAGGAGGGTTTTTGAGGAAGGATCTTGACGCCTTTAGACGCCTTCCCCGCACTGGCTGTAAGAATTAGAACAAAGTTGTCAAGATTATATTTACTTTGGTGGTGCACTTAATACATTTAAATGAATAAATAGTAATAGCACCCATTTTCAGATTTGTTATTTATATATTACACTCAACATGATTTCTCTTACCTTGATAACAGCGCTGCCTGTGATGAAGCAGTCTGGTTCTCGGGATGTGAAGATTACACCTCGGGCAGAGCAGGCAAAGATGATTTTCGGTCTGCCTTAGCCGCAGTCTTGACAGAAGTCTTGAACCATGGTGGACACTTTCGCAGATGAGATGCTACTAATGTTTGGGCATACCGTTTCCCTCCTTTTATCTCAGTGGACGAGGGAGACCTTTCACCAGAGCTTACGATTATGAATATTTTAATCTGGAGTTTGCGTGTTTTTCAGCATTGCAGGAGTACCATAATATTTGCAGAGTTATACATGAATGTTGTTGCCTCTTTGCATCAACAATTTTATTTATTTCCTCAGTATCTAATATAATCTTAATAGTTCATACTAGTCATATTTCTCTCACCCGATCTTACTCTTTCAACTTGTATTTAAATTTATTTAGACAAAGTAAAGGAAAAGTTCACAATTTATTAGAGAATTTACAACTAATTTATTAACTGTAAAGTATTATATATAGTAAACATGTAAAGTCAGTCACATAAATTTATATGTCAATAATATAACATCTGAGTTCATTATAATCCAATACAATAATTATAACCATATTTTAAAAATCCATCTTTTAGTTTTAACAAAAAACTTGCCACTTTACTCTAATTGTTAACATACAAACTACATAATATCAATTTAAGCAAGCTGTTATTAATCAACCAATGTCAATGCTTAAAATAGATGTAAGCAGTTAATAAAAGAATTCCTTTCTTCACATACTATGATTGAAATCATAAAAATATTTGTAAACAAATTGAAATACAGAAAATAGTGAGAATTATATTTAGGCAAGATGAATTACTTATACCAAGCAATTTAAAATACTAAGTTAATGGCTTTACACAATTACTAACTTAAACTCAAGATTATCTCCATTAAAAAGTAAATGAGTACGTTCTGAAAATGGACATAAAATGTCTTGTGCTTAATCAAGCAATCATAATACTGAATTAATATTGCTAAGCCGCAATTAACTCTAGCAAACTTATTCTAGGAAATACTTAATGATTACATACAAAACACAAACCTATTCTTACGCTCTACCGGAAATTAACAATCATCATCACTGTTAAGTCACACTTCCGTAGAGCTGAGATCTCGTAAAAGTAAATCATTAATTCCTTACTCTCTATGCTAACTTAATATATCAGTACACTTAGAATTCAAATCTATGTCTTCAATTATATCATTCTTCAAACTTGACAATCAAATCTATAATTATTCCATTATATGATTATTACTTCTAAAATTAACTTAGTCAAATACAATTCTTGGTCCTTTATATAGTCATACATCTATGTTCCCCCTTAAACAAGAAACACTTAAATTGCTTCAATAGGGCTTACCCAAAAATGCCACCAAAGTGACATGGCTACAAGGTACTACCAGAGATGACTTTCGAAATCAACTTCACCGTCAGCCTGTCACTAGCCGTCTTTTATTCCCGATATGGGAGCCCTTCCGGTCGCACCCTTAACAGTTATCATGAATATAATAATAATTTCTCTTCACTTATTTGAAAACTATCTGCGTCAGGACTTTCCTATGTCCTAGCAAATTTTCAACACTGTATTTATCACTTTAACTTTTGTCTATCTGCCTTCCGTGTTATTTTCTTGATCCCCGACTGGGGTATTGTGATATATCTAATGATCGCCTCCAACTAGTTGTTTTCGTATTCGTGGCTTCTAGAAGCTTCTGTTAGTCATGGCGTGAACCACGTGCTCAGTTTGACGTCGCCGTGCGTCCGCTCTGCCTCGCGTTGTTTACGAGATAATGCGTGTCTTATCCACGACAAATATATGCTCTAGTTTTAGAATCATTTGATTGAAATGTCTAATAGTTATTTGTTATGCGCAAATATGACGGAGAACGAAAATCGGGAATTCACAAATACCCTAATGGTTACTGATACCCGTTGTGGCATGTCTGGGACTAAGTCTGTGGCATTTGGAGCCTATTTACGATAGGCAATCGCTTATTACGTGAAGAGACGCCAATCGTCTCACCTCCTCCCCTCTCGTTTACCGCTAGACAGGTAGGCACACACACACACACACAGAAGCATGCCATATTTTCTTGGCCTAAACTTTTATCGGAATCATTTAAAACAATAAGCACATGATGACGGTTGCTAAGTCATTTACGGAAGTAGGACACATGACATGATCAAGGGCATGTTACATCATCTCACGGGAAGTAGGACACGGATCATGTTCAATCATGTAACGGACGGAAGTCACATGACCGGAAGGGGGCGTGGTGGTCTACTTGTCCGGTTCTCCACTACTGATTTGTTATATCACCTTGATTATTCCAGATAATTAGCGGATTTTTATTGAGTATATCTAAGATTCCTTCCATATAATCACGCTCATTTGGTTTGAAGTAGATTTTCATGAGCGATTTAACAGCATCATCATCACCGTCTTCGAGATTATTATTTTTCTTTCTTAAAAAAGGATTTTTCGGTCGTCTCTGATTTTGATAGAACAAACTTAATTTCACTTCGTCGGGAAGTTTTTTTGTTTTTTCTTCTCGGGTTGATATATACCGATGGAGGGTATGGTAAGTACTTGACTTCACCTTTACCTTCAATTCTTCTTCTTCTTCTTCTTCTTCTTCTTCTTCTTCTTCTTCTTCTTCTTCTTCTTCTTCTTCTTCTTCTTCTTCTTCTTCTTCTTCTTCCTCCTCCTCCTCCTCCATATTTCGTTGTGACCTCCTTCTTATCCTCGTCTATCAAGCGGCGCGGCGACGCTCCACTTTGTGCACGTGACCGCTTATTTCGACAGCTGCGATGTGAGTTAGTGACGTAACCCGCGGGGGCGTCTGCGCCCTTCATGGATGTAGGGGCACTCGTAGCCCGCTGTTGTTGTTGTTGTTGTTGTTGTTCAATATTATCTCTTCTTTTTTGTTGTTGTCTTTCGTGGTAACTGGCACCAAGCACACTGTCAACTACAAACTTAGGGATTAGGCAAAACTCTTTGATTACAGTACCATCTCCACGACCTCCGCCAGCAGATGAACTCCTCTTCCTCCTTCTCATCCGCTACCATCTCCTCCTCCTCCTTCTTCTTCTTCTCATCCACTGCTACTACTATAAGAGAAGCCCGGAAAGGGTGGATATAGCTAACGGTAAAATGATACAGAGAAGGGAACCAGCCTTTTGAGATTGCAGGAGTTTCTTTTTTATACGGAGCGGGGTTCTCGATTGAGCGATCCTCTTTATAATGAACTGATGCGCTTTTAGTTTCTTTAGTAGTTTTAAGTCCAGCGGTAGACGTTTCGTTAATATCTTTGAAAATATCCGCGAAATGCAGTCAATATAGTTCTTCTTTAACCCGCAGATTATTTTTCTACGGTTTTTCTGAGATACTTTACTCAACAAGCTAATAATCTGGATGTTCTTTCTATCCTCTCCATCCATTATCGGGTGTTGCTATTCATTCCTTATTTATGTCGGAAATCTCGCTCTGATTTACCCATGAATCAAACTTTTTCGGCCAGCCAAGGAATGTTACGAAAAAACTCTTTGTTTTTTTTTTCTTGCTTATTCGACTTTTGATGATCTTTATAGGGTAAAACAGGGAGAATTCTTCGGCATAAAACACACCTGAAATTTCCTCCCCGCTTAAATCTTTCAATATATATAACCCGGTATGGGTTGCTTCTTATCAATGAATTTTATTCGAAATATTTCTTCCGTATTTTGCTGAAAAACCTCGGTGGAAAGGATTGCTTGATCTCGCTCCCGTCACCACCTTAACGGTCGTTCCCACCGCCAGTGAAGAACTAACTGATTTTCTAGTGTTCGGGGGTTCTTTATACATACGTGTGAATTGCTTTTGAATGTCCGCTGGTTTTGTTAGCTTATGCACTTCGGTCGGAGTACGTCCTCGGAGTGATCTATGTATTCTATTGTCATAGGCATTTACGATATCTGGTAAAACATCAATATATTTCGATGTGTTTTTGAGAGTAAGATATCGATAAATTTTACCCTTTAGCGTCCTAATGGCTCTTTCCGCCAGAGCACTCTTAATTTCTTAGCTGTAGGTGTTTTACAGAATAATTTTCTTTTCCTCTAGATATTTTTTCAAAACGCTATTATAAAATTCGGTTCCACGATCAGTAAATATCCTCGATATTCCAATAATCTCCTCCGATTCTAACACTGAAATAAGTGCGTTGGCGGTTTCTGATGCGGTTTTCCGTTTTAGCGGATGCACTCGCATATATCTGGAAAACACATCAATACATACTAACAAATACCCAATATTCCTGTTTTTATACTTCAAGTGTCTCAAATCACCTAAATCACACGCTAAAATCACGCGTGGTTCAGGTGAGAGTATTTTTCGACGGCGAAAGCGTTTATTTTTTAATCTGTTTAAAATCTACTTCTCTTTAAAAATCCCCTAACGTCCTCGAGCGTAATATCCCGACGCTTTTCTTTTGATGCTCGTTATAGATCTTTAACACTCCCTAACACGGAAGGCGATGAATAATTCTCATATACCTCGCGAATAATGTTTTTTTTTTGACATCCATTGATATACGTGTTGGCGGGCGTTTGTTGTTGTTGTTGTGATAATGTCAGTACGGAACTGTACTTCGGAAGGAGTGCGAATATCTAAATCAACCAAGAGGTACGAATAAGGTTGTCTTTTCAAAACTGGAGCTGTATATATACCTACAAACTTGGAGGCTAATTGTTTACCAAATGGCTGTCTCCCTAAAACTTCAATCTGAGAAAGATCGCGCTGACGAAGGAGAAGAAAGTGGGTGGCGTTTAAGGATATATCTCGACTTTTTTACCGTTCATAAATAAATTCTGCTTTATCAATATGACGCTTAAATTTGGATGCCTTCCCTTAGTAAAGCTATCGCAGCTATCGACGGAGCATATATATACTGTACAGGATCGACTATTTCGAGAGATACCACGACGTTGGGATGGATATTCCTTTGTTATTATCGGGTGGTTTTCCGTGCCACATATAACCGCCGTTTCAAATTTCTCCTTGTGCTGCTTTACTATTTCCGTGACCAGCTCTGTTTTCCCCGAGTTTGAACACCCCGCTACAGTGATCCGACTC
>NC_051426.1:2290257-2313570 GCF_015228065.2 Penaeus monodon | reverse complement strand
TTTACTTTTTAAACCAAGAAAAAAATGTGTTAAAATTACTAAAGTTTAATCTTTTTGCTTTACACAATACTAATTTAAACTCAAGATTTCTCCTTTAAAAGTAATGGTACTTCTGAAATGACATAAATGTTTGTGCTTAATCAGCAATCATAAACTAAATTAATATTGCAAAGCCGCAATTAACTCTAGCAAACTTATTCTAGGAAATACTTAATGATTACATACAAAACCAAACCTATTCTTACGCTCTACCGGAAATTAACAATCATCATCACTGTTAAGTCACACTTCCGTAGAGCTGAGATCTCGTAAAAGTAAATCATTAATTCCTTACTCTCTATGCTAACTTAATAATCAGTACACTTAAAATTCAAATCTATTTTCTTCATTATATCATTCTTCAAACTTGAAAATCAAATCTATAATTATTCCCTTTAAATATGATTATTACTTCTAAAATTAACTTAGTCAAAACAATTCTTGGTCCTTTATATAGTCATACATCTATTTTTCCCCCCTTAAACAAGAAAACACTTAAATTGCTTCAATAGGGCTTACCCAAAATGCCACCAAAGTGACAGGGCTACAAGGTACTACCAGAGATGACTTTCGAAATCAATTTTCACCGTCAGCCTGTCACTAGCCGTCTTTATTCCCGTATGGGAGCCCTTCCGGTCGCACCCTTAACAGTTATCATGAATATAATAATAATTCTCTTCATTATTTGAAAACTATCTGCGTCAGGACTTTCCTATGTCCTAGAAAATTTTTTCAACACTGTATTTATCACTTAACTTTTGTCTACCCTGCCTTCCTGTTATTTTCTTGATCCCCAAACTGGGGTATTGTGATATATCTAATGATCGCCTCCAACTATTGTTTTCGTATTCGTGGCTTCTAGAAGCTTCTGTTAGCCCATGGCGTGAACCACGTGCTCATTTGACGTCGCCGTGCGTCCGCTCTGCTTCGCTTGTTTACGAATAATGCGTGTCTTATCCACGACAAATATATGCCCCTAGTTTAGAATCATTTGATTGAAATGTCTAATATTATTTGTTATGCGCAAAAAATGAGGAGAACGAAAATCGGGAATTCACAAAAACCCTAATGGTTACTGATACCGTTTGTGGCATGTCTGGGACTAAGTCTGTGGCATTTGGAGCCTATTTACGATAGGCAATCGCTTTACGTGAAGAGAACCAATCGTCTCACCTCCTCCCCTCTCGTTTACCGCTAGACAGGTAGGCACACACCCCACACAAAAGAAGCATGCCATATTTTCTTGGCCTAAATTTTTTCGGAATCTTTAAAACAATAAGCACATGATGACGGTTGCTAAGTCTTTACGGAAAATAGGACACATGACATGATCAAGGGCATGTTACATCATCTCACGGGAAGTAGGACACGGAATCATGTTCAATCATGTAACGGACGAAGTCCATGACCGGAAGGGGCGTGGGGGTCTACTTGTCCGGTTCTCCACTACTGATTTGTTATATCACCTTGATTATTCCAGATAAATTTGCGGATTTTTTTGAGTATATCTAAGATTCCTTCCATATAATCACGCTCATTTGGTTTGAAGTAGATTTTCATGAGCGTTTAAAAGCATCATCATCACCGTCTTCGAGATTATTATTTTTCTTTCTTAAAAAGGATTTTTTCGGCGTCTCTGATTTTGATAAACAAACTTAATTTCACTTCGTCGGGAAGTTTTTTGTTTTTTTTTTCTTCTCGGGTTTGATATATACCGATGGAGGTATGGTAGTACTTGACTTCACCTTTACTTTCAATTCTTCCTTCTTCTTCTTCTTCTCTTCCTTCTTCTTCTTCTTCTTCTTCTTCCTTCTTCTTCTTCTTCTTTTTTCTTCTTCTTCTTCTTCTTCTTTCCTCCTCCTCCTCCATATTTCGTTGTGACCTCCTTCTTATCCTCGTCTATCAAGCGGCGCGGCGACGCTCCACTTTGTGCACGTGACCGCTTATTTCGACAGCTGCGATGTGAGTTAGTGACGTAACCGCGGGGCGTCTGCGCCCTTCATGGATGTAGGGCACTCGTAGCCCGCTGTTGTTGTTGTTGTTGTTGTTGTTCAATATTATCTCTTCTTTTTTTTTTGTTGTCTTTCGTGGGTAACTGGCACCAAGCACACTGTCAACTAACAACTTAGGGGTTAGGCAAAACTCTTTGATTACAGTACCATCTCCACGACCTCCGCCAGCAGATGAAAATCCTCTTTCCTCTCTCATCCGCTACCATCTCCTCCTCCTCCCTTCTTCTTCTTCTCATCCACTGCTACTACTATAAGAAAACCCCGGGAAAGGGTGGATATAGCTAACGGTAAAATGATACAGAGAAGGGAACCAGCCTTTTGAGATTGCAGGAGTTTCTTTTTTATACGGAGCGGGGTTCTCGATTGAGCGATCCTCTTTATAATGAACTGATGCGCTTTTAGTTTCTTTAGTAGTTTTAAGTCCAGCGGTAGACGTTTCGTTAATATCTTTGAAAATATCCGCGAAATGCAGTCAATATAGTTCTTCTTTAACCCGCAGATTATTTTTCTACGGTTTTTCTGAGATACTTTACTCAACAAGCTAATAATCTGGATGTTCTTTCTATCCTCTCCATCCATTATCGGGTGTTGCTATTCATTCCTTATTTATGTCGGAAATCTCGCTCTGATTTACCCATGAATCAAACTTTTTCGGCCAGCCAAGGAATGTTACGAAAAAACTCTTTGTTTTTTTTTTCTTGCTTATTCGACTTTTGATGATCTTTATAGGGTAAAACAGGGAGAATTCTTCGGCATAAAACACACCTGAAATTTCCTCCCCGCTAAATCTTTCAAATATATATAACCCGGTATGGGTTGCTTCTTATCAATGAATTTTATTCGAAATATTTCTTCCGTATTTTGCTGAAAAACCTCGGTGGAAAGGATTGCTTGATCTCGCTCCCGTCACCACCTTAACGGTCGTTCCCACCGCCAGTGAAGAACTAACTGATTTTCTAGTGTTCGGGGGTTCTTTATACATACGTGTGAATTGCTTTTGAATGTCCGCTGGTTTTGTTAGCTTATGCACTTCGGTCGGAGTACGTCCTCGGAGTGATCTATGTATTCTATTGTCATAGGCATTTACGATATCTGGTAAAACATCAATATATTTCGATGTGTTTTTGAGAGTAAGATATCGATAAATTTTACCCTTTAGCGTCCTAATGGCTCTTTCCGCCAGAGCACTCTTAATTTCTTAGCTGTAGGTGTTTTACAGAATAATTTTCTTTTCCTCTAGATATTTTTTCAAAACGCTATTATAAAATTCGGTTCCACGATCAGTAAATATCCTCGATATTCCAATAATCTCCTCCGATTCTAACACTGAAATAAGTGCGTTGGCGGTTTCTGATGCGGTTTTCCGTTTTAGCGGATGCACTCGCATATATCTGGAAAACACATCAATACATACTAACAAATACCCAATATTCCTGTTTTTATACTCAGTGTCTCAAATCACCTAAATCACACGCTAAAATCACGCGTGGTTCAGTGAGAGTTTTTTCGACGCGAAAGCGTTTATTTTTTAATCTGTTTAAAATCTACTTCTCTTTAAAAATCCCCTAACGTCCTCGAGCGTAATATCCCGACGCTTTTCTTTTGATGCTCGTTATAGATCTTTAACACTCCCTAACACGGAAGGCGATGAATAATTCTCATATACCTCGCGAATAATGTTTTTTTTTTGACATCCATTGATATACGTGTTGGCGGCGTTTTGTTGTTGTTGTGATAATGTCAGTACGGAACTGTACTTCGAAGGAGTGCGAATATCTAATCAACCAAGAGGTACGAATAAGGTTGTCTTTTCAAACGAGCTGTATATAACCTACAAACTTGGAGGCTAATTGTTTACCAAATGGCTGTCCTCCCTAAAACTTCAATCTGAGAAAGATCGCGCTGACAAAGGAGAAGAATTTGGGTGGCCTTTGTTTTTCTGGGGTTTTTTCCTTTCCAAAAAACCCCCTTTTAAATTTTTCCTTTTTGTGCCCCCCTTTAAAAACTTTTTCCCGTACCGCCTGAGTTTTTTAAAAACCCCCGAAACAGGACCCACTTTCGGGAAAAAAAACCACCCCCGGGATGAAAACCCCTTTTTTTTTTCTGTTTTTCCCCAAAAAAATAAAACCCAAGTTTTAAATTTTTTGTGTTGCTTTATTATTTTACTTTAAAGCTTTTTTTTTCCCCCGAGTTTTGGAAACCCCCACACCACCCAAAAAAAAGCAAACAACACCCCCAACACATAAACAACAAAAAACAAAACAAAAAAAAAGTAAGGGTTTTAAATTAACCTATCCTGGGTTTAGAAAAAATTCAAAGGGGAACGGGGAAACCCCACCCCCACCCACCCCCACCACCACCATCCCCACCCCACCACCATACCACACCAAAAACAAAAAAAAAGAAGGGTTTAAAAATCCCCCCTAAAAAACTTGACCTTTAAACCCGGGAAGACCCCACCGCCCCCCCCCACCAACCCCCATCACCTACCAGACCTCCATCCCCGGGTTTGGGTGAAAAAGGAAAAGAAAAAGGAAAAAAAAAAACCCGCCCCCCAAAAAACCTTTTTAAAGGAAACGCCCCCCGGGTTCCCGGGCCCCCAAAAATCCACAAAATGGGGGGTCTTTCCGGGGGGTTAAAACCACAAGTTAAACCCGACACCCATAGCCCCAAACGGGGGGGAAACCCCAGGGGGCCCCGGGCACAAATTAACACAAAAACACCCCAACAAAGTTTTTAGGTCCCCAAGGGGCACAACCGGGGGGGCCCCCGGGAAAGCACCCACTCCTTTCCCCCCAAAAAAAAAACACCCCCCCCAAAAAAAAAAAACCCCCCAAACCCCCCCTTTTTGGCTTTTTTCCTCCGCTCCTCCGCTCACAGCCGTTTCCCGTCATTTTGCCCAGGTCCCTTCATGTTAACACTGCCCGGGTCATCCTTTTCATTTTAAACCCCCCATTTTTCCGCAAAAAGAGAAAAAGACCCCTGGCGTAGCCTATCCCCCCTTTTCCAAGCAGACGCCCCGTCTTCTCTGACATATCAAAACCTGAAAAAAACTACAAAAAATTTAAAAAAAATCAGTTCTCAAAAACCCAAAAAATCTTTCATCCCCGGGGCTTTTTTTCGCCCCTCGCGGGGGTCTCTCTGGGGGGTTTTGGCGGGGTAGTTTGGCATGGCCCCCAGAGGGATATCTCCTGCCCCAAATACCTGGCTCATGGTCACCATTGACGCTGTTTGCATCGCCCTCACCGCCAAACCCTCGCCTCATCTGGTCACGTTTTCCCACGCCCTCCCCCGCCGCTACTGGGGCAAATTTTCTCTTCTTTTTAACCAGGGCCCCCCGGGGAGTAGTTTCCCCGGGCCCGGGGGTAACGCCACAGCCGGTCCACGTGGAAAACGGGACGGTCGTTTTGCCCTCTGCAAATTCGTGGGACATCGGAGGGGGCCGCAAACCACCGTGTATGGCCCCCCCCGGGGGCTCGTAGTTTTCGCGAGGCCCTCGTTTCCCGCCCGCGGGTTATGCAGGCCACCTCTGTCACCTTTTTTGTACCTCACTTCCCTCATGCCCCCGGTCAAGGTCTCCTTAAAGGCATGGCCGGCTCCCTTTTGAGCTTGCCACCCACTCGTCGGTGAAACCTTCCCCCTTTTCTCCGGCTGCCCTGCATACTGGATGTGCAGTTGGCAAGTTCACGTCGGGGGGCCCGGGCCTGGGGGGCCCAAATCCACCTGGACCCCCTGTGGGGGGGCCTTTTTACCTCATGCACAGCAGCCCAGTGGGCCATGAGCATGGGGGGCAGTTTTGACGTCCCAGTTTTTTTTCCTAAATTTTTTTTTCCCTGCAATTTTTTGGCAAACCCTTTTTTGACCCCAAAAAGGGGGAAAACCGGTTTTTTTTAAACCCCGGTTTTTTCCACCATACCATCGACTGTGGAGGGAAGGGGTGCCGGCCCGTGCCCCTTGCGCACCCCAAACAGCTCGCAACACTCCACGGAAAAACTCGTGCCCTCAAACTCAGGGCCCCTTGGTCAGATGCTTTTTCAAAAGGGCACCCAAAACGGGTAATAAATTTTTTCACTAACCCGCCACCAGGGCCCTGGGCCCTCTTTGGTTGGGTAGTGCATAGCCTCGGCCACTTTGAGAAATAGTCCCATTACCACACAGATGTAGGGTTTTCCTTGTGGCGTGAGAGGCAGGGGCCCAGAAATTGTCTATTGCCACCCGTTCCAGGGGTGCTCCCACACAGTGCACCTGAAAGGGGGAAACGGTTCTTTCAAAACGGGGCCCTTCTTTGCACGCACTATCACATGCTCTACCCACCCCAACACGTCACTTCTCATGCCCACCCAGTAAAAGCATTGACGGGACGGCTCAGGGTTTTTTTTCTCGCCCGTGGCCACTGGAAACCCCGGGCATGTAATTCCCTCGCAACTCAGCACGCATGGTTTCCGGGGTACTACAACTACCCACGGGGTCACTGTCCACTTCCCCAAACCTGAAACCCGCGCTTCACTAAAAAACCCGCTTTGATCCACTCGTAAATTTTTCCCACTGGCCCCACCAGAAAACTTTGGGGTTGGGCTCCCCGGCACCCCACGGCCCCCCAACTGGGGCGCCCATTTAAAGCCTAAAGCCCCGGGGCCCAAAGGGGAGCAAGGTCAAGCCCTCACTTTTGGGGCCCTTAGGCCACCACACCCCCTTTAGTGGCACATTCCAGCACCTGCAACGGAGGCACCCCAGGACCCGAGTCCTTCTGGCCCAAAGGGGTGAGCCCCCTAGCCTCACAGGGGCGTGACTCGGGCTGTCAGCTTTGGGAAATGGACCCACCTGGGCGGTGGGACGATGTGGTAGTTGTACTGTTAAAGCGCCCTAACCCCTTGCCAGCAAACCCTCTGCTACCTTCAGGCCCTTTCAACCACTGTAGGGCACAGGTCATCCGGATGGTGAACCCCGGCACCCTAAGGTATGGGTGAAAGTGCTCGGACTCCTTTAACCCCCGGGCCCGCAACCCCTTTCCTTTTCACACCCAAAAGTTGCGTTCAGGCCTTCTGGGAAATTGGGGACTGTAGTAGCCCGACTCCCCCTTCCCGTCCCTTTTTCTTGACAAAAATGCCCCGATGCCTTTCCCCACAGCGGCGTGTCCAAAAGGGATGGGGGCTTCGGGGCCCGGGTAGGGGAAGACCGGGGCTTCCATTTGGGCCTTCTTCAGGGTTTTCAAATGCAACTGACACGCCTCATCCCACTGGAAACCTCCCCTTTTCGGTAATTCCCTTTAGAGGGGGCCCCCCCCCTACACTGGCGAATCCTGTACAAACGGGGGTAGTATTTTGCCCGGCCCAGGGAAGGCTTTCCCGTTTCCCACAATTTGGGGGGAACTGGCCCTTCTCCCACCGCCACCTTCCCGTGGGTCGTGCGCACACTGTCCCTTTACTGACTACTGCCCCCGAAATGGCACCTCATGCCCGGGAAAATTGAGCATTTCTTGGGCTGAGTTTTTTAGGCTGGCCTTCCTCAACCGCTGTAGTACTTTTCCCCTGCCGCTCCCCGCCCTCCTCCAAGGTGCTCCCGAAGACGATTACGGGCCCTCAAAAGTAGACAAAAATGCCGTCTTCCACTGCAGGGCCCTCCAATACCTCCCATTTAACGCTCGAAAAAACCCGGGGCATTTTTCAAAAGACCAAAGGGGTGACGTTTTAATTTCCAAAAGGCCCTTTCCCGAAGGAAAAGGGAGTCTTTGGGTTGTCCTCTTCCGCCATCTCCACCCGGTGTAACCCACTTCAGGGCCCAGTGTGGAAACCACCTGGGCCCCCCCCCAAAGCTCGATTTTGTCATCAAATTCTCGGGATGGGTATTAGTCCTTGTGTCATTCCCTTCAGCGCCCGTAGTCCCCCACAGAACGTTGTGTGCTGTCCCTTTTTTTTTTCACCAGGACTACCGCTGGTGACCATGGGGGTGTCCCGACCGTTCATAACCCCCCGTGCCCCCAGCCCCATTGACCCGTGCCTGGGAAACACTTTTCCGCCTGGTTGGTTCCCACTCGGGGGGGGGTCCCTTTAAAGGGCAAACCTTCCGTGTTAATGCGGGGCTTCCCCCAATCCTGTTTCGGCCCAGGTCCAAATTTCCCCCCGATAAACAATCTGCATACTGAGACAAAGGGGGTGACGCATCCCTTTTCTGTCTGTGCTTCCGCAGGGTTTGCGGGGCTCCGGTGCGCCAAATCCTCCCAGGAAAATCGGGGAACGGGCCCCACACCAACCCCTCGCTCCCCGACGACTCTTCTGGAAAGCTCCCTTCCTCACCAAATGGGCCCCGCTTTTCACCAGCTGGCACCTTCTGGGCCTTATCGGAGAAAATTGGCTACCAAAACTTTTAAAATCCCCCCCCCCTGGGCCCAAAAAGGGGTCCGCCAAACCGCTACGCCACACCAGCTGAGGGTTTTTTAATTTGGGCCCCCAAGGCCCTCTTTCTCCCCCGCCCTCCTCTTGACATTTGACACTGGATTTTTAGACTCTGTCCTGGGGCAAGGTGCAGTCGTTCAGAGTAAATACCTCTGCACAACCCAAACCCCTGGAAACAAGGGGCCCCCCTTTCCCCTGCCCCTCACCACTTCCGTCCAAGGTCCCACACACCCTTTCTCTGCGTCAGGTATTTAAGGCCCAGCAAGGGATGCTCGTCCCGATCGGCCCCATAAATGCAGCCCTGGGACTGTTTCTGCCCACGCCAAAATAGCCCCAAAAAAATGGGCCCCCTTTTTCTGCCCCAATGCCCCGGGCACCACCGTCTCTGTGGGGCGTCCCGGGTTGCCCTTTGGCCCAAAATTCACCCCCACTAGGGTTTCTTTGCCCCATGCCACTGGGCCCGGCGGCATGGCTTCCCCTCTATTGAGCCCCCTCCACCTGCATCGGCTGGGTTTGACGGCCTTACCCAAATCGGGGGGCCCCGGGAACTGAGATGGCTGGGTTTTTGGCCCCCTTCTCCAGAAATTTTTTTGCCTGTACCACTTCCTTAGCCTTTGGAAAATTCACTTGGGTGGTGGGCCATAACCCGCCACGTCCCTTTCACACTGCTGGAAAGGGATTTAGAACCGTCCGGTTGAGAGGACTTTCTCCCCCTCCCCTGACACTGGGGAATAAGTCTGTGCCCTACCTCTTCCCCGGGCCCCAAACAAGCCTTTTAAAGGTTTCCCCTGGGGGTCCCTTCCTCAAACTACCTTCTCCCTTTAGCCCCTTTCCCCCCCGGAGGTCACGGGGGGGGGGGGGGGGGCTGAGCAGTGGCCCCAGGCCACTGGGTTTCCTTCAGGAAGGCCTCGGGGAAATCCAAGGCCCTCCCCCAGCGCCACCTGGGAGGGCCTCAGGGTGTGCCTGCCTGACTTAAATTTTTCGCTGCTTTTCCCCGCAAAGCTTTAACAAAGAAATCGCGGGGCCCGGACCACGATTTTCTTTCCCGCAGCCCCAGGGGGACCTCCTTACCCAGCGCCTCCCCATCCCGCGCCAGCTGGGACATTTTCTCGCCACGCCACGAAATCCGCTTTTCAAGGGGGGCCCATTACCTCTCCTGGGGGTGGTTTCCCGAAACGGCTTTTTAAAAAACCTCCGCCCCCGCTGGGGGTAAAAAGGCATGTTGGGGGTGCCCGGGAGATGCCCCCAAAACTTCCACCGCGGGGCCCCTTTTCGTTTTTCCAGCCCGTTGGGCCTTCCCCTTCCGGGGTCCCCCTGGCAAGCCACATTTCAAATTGGGCCCAAAATATGCCTCCCAGGGCCACCTTTTCCCCCCGTACTCAGCTTGGGTTCCCCCTTTTACGAATGGCTGGAGGCCGAGGGGGTTCGGGTGGAAACGCTGCCCTGAAATAACACCCTGGGGGGGGGGAAGGGGGGGAGGGAGGCAACGAAACAGGTTGACCGGTCCGAGTTTCCGCCCCCCATCCCCAAGGGAGCGGTTCCGATGGGGCCCCCCGCCTTTTGCGCGACCCCCTGGCAGCGAAAACGACGCTGCGGGGCCCGGGGGGTTTCCCCGCCCCGGACCCCCCGGGAAACCCCATAATTTTACACTCTGGCATCTGTTTTTCCCCGAACCTCGTCTGCCCTTTTCTGCTTGCCATGTTTTAAACCCCGTGACGCCGCCTTTTCGGGCCCTTTATTCCTCCCCAGCCCCGAACCCCGCCCTTTAGTTCCTTTCCCCCTCCTCCCTCAGTTCCTCTTCACGCTGGGTTTCAGGCCTTGTTTGGGGTACTGCTGAGGTTTTTATCTTTCCCGATTCAAGAAATTTCTCTGTAGCACCCCAACCCGTTGGCAGAAAGGGTTTCCCCTGCCCCCCTTGCCTGCTCCAAAAAATGGTTTCCCTGCCGCGTGCCCTCTGTAAACCCGCTCTTCTGTCCTTTGGGGGGGCCCTTTTCCCCCCCTCATACCGGCCAGCCCTGGGAGTGTCGGGCCATCTGGCTCGGCTTCACCTCACTCCTTTCCTGCCTCTCATAGCCCCCCTCTCCCCCCATGGCTTCCGCCCCTCTTTTTGGGCGACATTAAATCGGCGCGTCCACTGAGGGAAATATCACAATCCCACTCCTGACACCATTTGGTTTTCGCCCACCGCCTCGTCTCTCTGCCACCAAAACAAGGCCCGGCTAGGCAACGGGGTGCTAAATTTACAGGGGCGTGAACACTTTAACCCGCTCCAAAAAGGCACCCAGCACCACAGCGTCCCAAACACCACAGGGAAAAGCCCCGTGGAGAGGGGAGGGCAAAGAAATAATCACATGACATCTTTTCCTTTTTTTACACAAGTTATTTAAACCCACCTTTTCCCATAGGCACCAAAAACAGGGGGGACACCAACATGTCACACTGCACGATACAGCTTATAACAGGGCAACACGAAGTTTATCAGGTCACAAGGGCACACACGAGGTCTTCACAGGAGCAGCACCCAACTCCGTCTCCCCTTTGGCTTGTTCCTCCGCTCCTCCGCTCACAGCCAGCTGCGTCATGTTTGCCCAGGTCCCTTCATGTTAACACATGCCCACTGGCGTAGCATTATGTTAGAGTATTGCTGTTTTAACGCGACATGTGCGAGACCATTCCTGTTGACATTCTCTTCTCTTTATTAGGTATAATGGGCGAACCGGGATCTAGCGGGTTAGGTAGAAAAAGACATCGAGGGAAGTTTGATAGCGATGACGAAGAAGAAGAAGAAGAAGAAGACGAACATCAACAAGAGGAAGAAAGACCCTCACATCAGCAACATAGAGTGCGTATATGGAGGTATGGGTTGTGTTTTACATTTTTCGATTCCCGAAAATGTATCACACGACCCTATCGTTTTTTTGCGGTTAAATTCGAAATATTTCCGGAATATGATGATTACACATAGAGAGACACTGGGGAATCCCCCTCCCAGTGGAAAAATCTACCGAGAATGTCAAATCGTGCTTACAATAGTTACTTTCAATATATTGATTGCAATCAGTGTCGATTTTGGTTGTTGCCAGAATAAAAATAATAAATATATGTTCTAGTTTTATGATCCTTTGATTGAGATGTCTAAGTGTTTACAATGGTTACTTTCAATATACTGAATGAACAATTATCATATGCGCAAATATGACGGAGAACGAAAATCGGGAATTCACAAATACCCTAATGTTTACCGGTACCTGTTGTGGCATGTCAGGGGCTAAGTCTGTTAGACAGATAGGCTAGACAAGTAGGCATGCGGTCAGGCACACCCAGGTGCGAGCGACGGTTTTTGACTTGACATGGGTTAAACTTTTTTTTGAAGCATTAAAAACAATTGGCAGTCAGTACATGACGCTGGTTGTTACATCATGTCACGGAAATAGGACATATGACCGGCTCAAGGTCATGTTACATCATGTCACGGAAGTAGGACACATGACCGACTCGAGGTCATGTTACATCATGTCACGGAAGTAGGTCACATGACCGGAAGGGGGCGTGGTGGTCTACTTGTCCGGATTACCACTATTGTAAAAACTTCTCGGTCTTTTTTATTTATTAAGATAAAGGTAAAATACTAATATGAGCACGAACATAAAACACTAAAATAAACACGAACATAAAATACTAAAAACACTTAGAAAAGTAAAGCACAAGAACATCTATAAAACACACACATGAACATCATCATCAATGAACGCAAGAACATTAAACACTAAAATGAAACAAGAGGCACCGGTCTGCTAATCACTGTATCTGACTAAATTGGCTGAGACCTAACTCCGAACGACCTCACGACCACGTCTCAGAAAAGGCCCATTCCTCTGCGACGACTGCCTTTTACCAGGACCCAAAGACCACTCTTGTCGTGGATAAGATACGCATTATCTCGTAAACAACGCGAGGCAGAGCGGACACACCATCCGGTCGCAACATCAAAAATAGAACAATACCGGATGGTGGGGACGAAGTCCAGAAAATATGGTCAGATGAAAAGATGGTAAACAGGATAATGACCCATCACGTCAAACTGAGCACGTGTTCACGCCATGACTAACAGAAGCTTCTAGAAGCCACGAATACGAAAACAACTAGTTGGAGGCGATCACTAGTTATATTACAATACCCCAGTCGGGGATCAAGAAAGTAACACGGAAGGCAGATAGACAAAAGTTAAAATGGGAAATACAGTGTTGAAAATTTGCTGGGACATAGGAAAGTCCTGACGCAGATAGTTTTCAAATAAGTGAAGAGAAATTATAATTATATTCATGATAACTGCTAAGGGAAGGGCTCCCATAGCGGAAATAAAAGACGGGTAGTGACAGATTAACGGAGGAGTTGGAGTTGGGCTTCGAAAGTCATCCCTGGTAGCACCTTGCAGCCATGTCACTTTGGTGGCATTTTTGGGTAAGCCCTATTGAAGCAATTGAAGTGTTTCTTGTTTGGGGGGGAACATAGTGGACGGGAATGTGCTATGGAAAATGTGTATTAAGTAGGTTATAGGTATTTCTTGATTGATGTATGACTATATAAAGGACCAAGAATTGTATTTGACTAAGTTAATTTTAGAAGTAATAATCATATAATGGAATAATTATAGATTTGATTGTCAAGTTTGAAGAATGATATAATTGAAGACATATAGATTTGAATTCTAAGTGTACTGATATATTAAGTTAGCATAGAGAGTAAGGAATTAATGATTTACTTTTAAGAGATCTCAGCTCTACGGAAGTGTGACTTAACAGTGATGATGATTGTTAATTTCCGGTAGAGCGTAAGAATAAGTTTGTGTTTTGTATGTAATCATTAAGTATTTCCTAGAATAAGTTTGCTTGAATTAATTGCGGCTTAGCAATATTAATTCAGTATTATGATTGCCTGATTAAGCACAAGACATTTTATGTCCATTTTCAGAACGAGAAATATGACTAGTATGAACTATTAAGATTATATCAGATACTGAGGAGATAATATAATTGTTGATGCAAAGAGGCAACAACACTCTTTGCCATGTTTCTTGTGACCTCGTGGCGGGGAGAGAGCGTAATTAAGGATGGGAGTCTCTTGATTCATTAAACTTAAACTAAAACTTTAACTTTTTGCTAAAAAATAGCAAAATGATTGTGTAAAAGATGTAAAAAGCACTAAAATAATAAATACTGAAGTGGAGAGATAAAATAATAGACTCCTCCTTACTCTCATTTCCGCGCTCATGCGTGATACATGATTTCTGTAGTTCTTGCGTTCTTGCGTAAGGATACATATAACAATTTCAAATAAACTTTTAATAATCATAAAACAAACAAATAAAATAAAACAGTAAAAAGGGAGAAGGCGTAGCCGCGTTTTCTTTCCTGGGCGCGTTTTCTATACAGGTGCGGTGCCTCGGGGCAAATACAGGGCATCCTCACCCCCGGGAGATAAATCGTCTCCTAGCACTGTCTGGTGATGTCTTTTTCAACCTTTTTGCATGCCTGCGGGGGAGTTAGAATGAGAGGGAGTTCAAGACAACAGTTTACCGTCGTGGTCACGACATAGGTACTTTGTACGAAGTGGGAGGTCAATTTCCCGAGTAAAAAAGCTGGGGTAGTTAGCCCCTAAGGACCCCTTATTTACCGCTAGACAGGTAGGCAGGCAGGCATGCGGGCTGGCACATCCAAGGGATGCAGAAGCAAGTGACATTTTTTTTTATACTTTGACTGTCATGGGTTGCCTATCTTACACTTTTTTTAATCATTAAAAGCAATTGGCATTAAGTACATGACGCCGGTACGTTCACCACATGCCAATTATCTAGCTGGAATGCACAGGGCACAAGGTCATGTTACATCATGTCACATAATTAGGGCACATGACCGAAAGGGGGCGTGGTAGTCTCCTTGTCCATACACTACTGTAGTAGTTGTTGTAATATTCATAATAGTGCATTCGACTATCAATAAATCTATGTGTCATAGTTTAGGAAATATTAATATGAATATTGATATTGATAATAATGTATTATTCGTTAGGAACAGTAATATTGTCGATGAATATGTATTCATCAGTATTGCTATTATGCTTTTTGATAATGTATAAGAATAATAATAAATATTAAAAGGATTATATGAGTATATATGTCAATTCCTTACCTCTGTCTTATTAGTTTATCCCAATACAATGGAGAGAGAACATTATGTGTATTTGAGCAGTATCGGTGATGCCGATATTTACGATTATACCCCATGGAAATTTAAAAACTGAATTATTCCATCTATTCAGTTGAACCCCGATGCAGAATATGAAATTGGGGTGGTAGACTGTCTCTACCCCAAGGTTTATTACGGAATTCTGAAGAACGATTACTCGTCACGAATCGAAGTGTGGGTTACACATCACGATGTGTCAGAGGAAAACATCCTCACATATACACCTCAGACCAATATCGAGGCTAATGATATACATTATATGTTAGATATAATCAATGCTGAACTGACAACCCTCCTTGAAGATAAGCTAGGTGAAGACTTTAGCCGTTACTTTGCACATCGTGGATTTTTCAAGTATAGTGAACAATTTAGGAGAGCGCAACTTACAGTTAGGAAACGTTTCTGCAGGGAGAAACATCAGTTCTGCAAGATTACTCTTAAGTTTGGATCTAGGATATCCGATGCAATGGGTATGATTTATCCTTCAACCTATACGGTATACGAACCACCATTTATGCTCGTTGAAGTTAGAGGTTATATCCCCGCACCGTATCAACCGCGAACAGATGGTGGTATTGATTTCGTTTTGATATTTACCGATTGCGTTGCACCCACGAGTTTTGGAGGACAGAGAATGAATCTCTTGAAAGCCATGTTCATGGCAAAAACGGGAGGAGTAGATTTTCACCACACTGTCTACAAGCCTCTGAATAAATCTATATTGGATGAAATTGCTGTACCCATTAACGACCAGCGGGGAAGACCGGTTTATTTTGGAGAAGGGAGATCTCTTACTCTCCTGTTGCATATGGTTTTGAAGATATTGCAGTTATTTACCCTTTGTCCGTCAGGCGGAACGTTTTCATTCCTCCGTCTCAGGATAAGTTCGACTCCTTTTTTCTGGAAAGATCCATTAGAGGAGGTGGCTATGAAGACATTGCAGTTTTCCACCCACCTTCAAGAACGAGGAGGGGGAGGAGGTATATTCAACACTTTGAGTGGGTTAGCTAGGAAAGCTATTCCTTTCCTTATAAAAAAAGACGTTCCAGAGGCCGTATCTATGGGCAAGGCTGTATTCGGCGACGTTTTAGAGGGAAGAAAATTACGCGAATCATTGAAATCGCGAGGATTGGAGGCCCTAAGGGGAGGGGGTGAGAGGGTAACCGGTCGAAGTGGTGGGGTAGGGTTTTGAAGAGGAATAAGAATAGGAAGAGGAGGGAAACATCAAGAAAGACAACAACAACGAGGAAAGGGAGGGGAAGGAGGATAGAGGACATACCATCACTGGGATGTTATAAAAAGTATCGTTAGCATAGGTTCGAATATGACCGAGTACGGTATGAATGTAGAGGGGGGTGGGGTACACTCCCCCTTTCGTGAATATTTAGCGTCCGTCACGGAAAGTTTTCCACGCGTTTCCCGAAGGCGTGTGATTGAGAGTTCTATCGCCAGTCGACGTAAATTGGAAGTACTCCCTGTAAACCTGAACGGAGATAATGCGATCTCTGATACGTACACCGGATTTAGAATTCCGGGAGTCGATGGTCAGTTTCTCGATCTCTGACAACTGATGTGAAGGTTTCACTTCGAAGGATGGTAGTTCGAAATCAGGAGAGGAGGATCACTTAGTGTTAGCGAATGGTTTGAGTAACAGTCTCTTTAAGGGTTGCACTTGTTATCTAAATGAACAAATGGTTGATTCAAATGCTCTATTTAATTATCACAGTTTTATTAAAATGACAACAACAATAACACCTGATAGAATTTCTACTATTGGTCGACCTGCATTTTAAAGATTACAATGGAAACAGTGGTATTGTAGACACATTTACCGATGATTATTTCACCAGAGGGAATAATTTAGAGAAAGAGATCATCAAATAATGTAATAAGTATGGACTTTCGATGGCCGCACCATTATTGTTGGACTTGGCTAGCTTGCATGCTTATCTTCTTGATAAGATTGAAGTTCGCATTCTACTGGAAATAGAAAAAGCTCGTGGCCAATGAACACACACCTGGATGGTCGGAACTACAAGCTAAAATGCTCCCAAAGAGAGTGTGAAAGTGAGTATCTGGGCCAAATTTACTTCAGATACTCATTTTCACCCCTCTCAAGAGCATGAGAAAGTGAGCAGATGAGGCAAAGTGTGAGCAATGAGGCAATGTCGGTGCAATTGCTCGTTTTCACCCTCACCCAAGAGCGTGAGAAAGTGAGAAGATGAGGCATTTTTTCTGATGATATATTTAAGTAATTTTAAGATGGTGTACAGAGAAAAAGAGAGAGAGGGGGGGGGGGAGAAGAGAGAGAGAGAAAGGGGGGAGGGAAAGGAGAGAGAGGGAGAGAGAGAGAAAGAGAGAGAGAGAGAGAGAGAGAGAGAGAGAGAGAGAGAGAGAGAGAGAGAGAGAGAGAGAGAGAGAGAGAGAGAGAGAGAGAGAGAATGAGAGAGGGAGGGAGGGAGGGAAGGAGGGAGAGAGAGAGAAAGATATAGAGAGAGAAATGGGGAAGGAGAGAGAGGGGGGGGGAGAGAGGAAGAGGGAGAGGGGGGAAGGAAAGAGAGGGAGAGAAGGGAGAGAGAGAGAGAGGGAGAGAGAGAGGGGAGAGGGAGAGGGGGGGGGGGGGGGAGAGAGAGAGATAGCGAGGGGGGGGAGGAGAGAAGAGAGAGGGAGAGAGTATAAGATGTGGATAATTCTATTTCTGTTACCAGTGGACCACGTGGCTGTTTTCCACGTGGATCCAAATGTCCCAAATAAGAACCACCCGCTCAGCGAGGGCGGAGGTCACATTTTATATCTGACCTCGTTTGACCGGGAGTTCGTGCTAAGCTACCACCGCACTAAGGTCAGCTCCGCCCTCTCTCCGGGCAGCTGACCGTGACCTCCGCGCGGCCCGATTATAACTAGACATGTCTTGTGTGTTTTATACTGCGTGGTATCAACTCTCAGAAATAAAGAGTCAAGCCGAATACCAGTATCAATACCCCTGCAAGCCAATGTAATTGGGTTCTATACCGTTATATTAATATATATAATATATATAATATATTTTAAAATATATAATAGAGAGAGAGAGGAGAGGAGAGAGAGAGAGAGAGAGAGAGAGAGAGAGAGGAGGGAGAGAGAGAGAGAGAAGAGAGAGGAGAGAGGAGAGAAGAGAGAGGGAGAAAAGGGGAAGAGAGAGGGAGAAAAGGGGAAAGAAAAAGGGAGGGAGGAAAAGGGAAGGAGGGAGAGAGGAGAGAAAAAAAAATAGGAGAGAGGAAAAAAGGGGAAGGAAAAAGAGAGGGGGGAGGGGAAAGAAAGAGAGAGAGAGAGAAAGAAAGAAAGAGAGAGAAGGAGAGAGAGAGAGAGGAGAAGAGGAGAGAAAAAGAGAGAGAAGGAGAGAGAGAGAGAGAGAGAGAGAGAGAGAGAGAAGAAAAAGAAAGACAAACAGACAGTATTCTGGTCTCTGATTTAAGTTACGGGAGAGTCCCTGTATTATCTGACAAGTCCAGAGGAAAACTCAGTATCTGTTTAGCTTCTATATTATCAAGAACAGACACGTAAGTTTGCGGAAATCTTGGTATAGTAACGCCATATCGCTGTCGAGGTCAGCTTCCACGGGCGGGCGAGGGGAGAACATCTGCTTGTACTTCGGAAGCGCGTCACGGGGGGAGCGAAATAGGTCACTGCCCCTCCCCCCGTCGCCCATTATTTACCCTGCCATGTGGGTGTCAAAGACAGACAGACGGGCAGCCAGGCAATGAAACGGAGAGAGAGAGAGAGAGAGAAGATAATGATAGATATCATTGTATGCGTTGCCGGATTGTTTTTGTTATTATACTTCCAATGATATAAAGATAATATTGATAATGATGACATTGATTACTACTAATACTAAATGTACAGTTACGGCGAATATCATAATCAATATCAGTATTAGTAGAAGTATCGATATTTGGTATGTGACTGACAGATCAGCGAGAAAGGGGTGCATAATGAACAATAAAAATGCAAACAAAGCAAAAAAAAAAAGTATATCATAGTATCCCTTGCTTGCCATTGACAAGGGAACCCCATGCAACATCTTGGTGGTGCATTTACCCTCCTTGTATCCTATGAGAGAAAACGGAACTAGGTTTAAAGCACACCCGCTGATCTTTTAACCGTACGGGCTATACGTAACCGTCTGGGGCGAAAAGGGTTAATGATTTGTATTGGCGTCGGGGAATTGCGGCAAAAAAGGCTGTCCTTTTAATTCTTCGGAATGTGGCTGAGAAGGGGGGGGGGGCGGAGAGTGGATGAAGGTGGGAATGAAGGAAGGAGGGAGGGAATGAGAGAAACAGAGAGAGAAGGTAGGACGGATGAATGGAAGGAGAGGGAGAGAGAGAGAGAGAGAGAGAGAGAGAGAGAGAGAGAGAGAGAGAGAGAGAGAGAGAGAGAGAGAGAGAGAAAGAGAGAAAGAGAGGGGGGGAGTGGCCACGAGGAGTAAAAAAACGCGGGAAACTGTGAAATGAGCGAGATGTGGTGTGGCGCCAAAGAAGCTCCTCCCTCAGCTCGCTCGGAGACCTGTGATTGGTCGACGGATTAAGGGCGTCACTTAAGCCACGCCCCTTAGTCGGTCTGAAAAGCTGTCTCCCACGAGTCTACTACACTGTAGTTGCTAAGCACAGTCCGGTGTGAGAACAAGTGTGGTGGCAAGCTCTCATCCACATATACCACTGCCTTGCACTGTGAGAATTATGTTGATATAGGAAGCTGTTCCACTCATTAGTGATTGTGTTATACTTCTTGAGCCGGATTTTTCTGCAAGATAATGGATATTAACAGTTTCCTAGAAGCCGAAATTGGTGAGTTCAATTACTTTTATGTACGACCCGTGTGTGTGTATTATATATATATATATATATATATATATAATATATATATATATATATATATATATATATATATATATATTTATATGTAGATATTTATACACATGTATATTAAATCTGGGTATTTCATTCTGTATTGATCTACACTATTTAACCTCGATATCTGCGGAGGGCATGGAGTATTTCAGAAACATACCGGTAAAACTCGAAAGGATGCAATACTAAGATAGGAGGTCTATGTAAACATTACGCCTTAGGGACTATATAAACAAAACAAATATAACAGAAACACGTAGCAAACCAAATTAAAGAAACAGCTCTGTCTGTTATGATATTTAAGCGCAGCCGAGATAGACTGGTAACAGGGACCTCTCAAATTTCCCTGCTACTGGGATTTCGTGTATCATTTATAACGGCCTCATGTCTATTGCGGCTGGAGTGCTAGCTGGTATTAACTATTTACGAAACACCCACGGGATATACAGAGTAAAGATTGTGCAATGCCGTGAACCCGCTACTAAGTTGGAAACTCTTTACAGGAGCAACGTTTGGGTGAACTCACGAGAGTCGAAGAAATAGAACACAGGACAAACTAGTCAGTTAAAAACGCATATATGCATACTCAAAAGAAAGGACACTCCCCCATACTCATGGTTGAACATGTGTGGTTTGTGGTCAGTCTGAGATACGTGTCACTGATGAATACATTGACTTTTCGATAGTAATTTCTGATAACTAGTGGAAAACTTACTCCTGAAGAGAACGGTTGGACCCATAGGTTACTTAGGTGTTTGTTTTTAGTATATTATTTATTACGCTGTGTATACACCATTCCATGAACTACTTACGATGTCCCTCTCAGTATATATGCAACTAACTCTCATGTATATATTTTGCCGAGGTGGCTGTAATAGTTTTTCATTTATTACGCTATCTATACACCATTATCTGTACTATTTTTTGGTGTTCCTCGTTGTCATACTTGCCAAGCTAACTCATTGTCTCTGGTTAATCAGTATTATTAACTATCGTTGTATAGTTTAGTTGCACTGCGCTGCACTTCATAGTTATTTAGACCTGCATATCGGTGCAATATGTACACGTAAACCTGTTGACTCTGCTTCCTCAGAATGAACGAAGGAAAACGGAAAAGGTTCAATACATTTATTCTTGTATGAAAAGCAACATGAGTAAACATATTTGTTAAGTTTGGGGGCTTTATTCAATGCGGTGTGCGATTATCAGTTTTTAATACCCTGTATTGCTATATAAAGGCACAATGCTCTCTCTATCTAAAGGCATAATGCTCTCTCTCTCCCTCTCTCTCTCTCTCTCTCTCTCTCTCTCTCTCTCTCTCTCTCTCTCTCTCTCTCCTCCCTCCCTCCCTCCCTCCTCTCTCTCTCCTCTCTCTCTCTCTCTCTCTCTCTCTCTCTCTCTCTCTCTCTCTCTCTCTCTCTCTCTCTCTCTCTCTCTCTCTCTCTCTCGTCCCCTCTATTTGTCATAGCCGAACTTTGCTATGCCAGGGTACAGTAAAGTGGAGATTTTGCTGGAGGCGTTGGTTAGACTTAATGCACGTGATTATTATTATTATTATTATTATTATTATTATTATTATTATTATTATTATTATTATTATTATTGTTATATATTTTTTTCAATTTTCTCTTTTTTCCTGTTTAATGAAGGAGGCAACGAGACCCCTCAAGAAACCCCATTCCCCCAAGCGTCGAGGCAGGTGCTTGGTTTCCCGCCCGCCGGTTCGCAAGGATGAAAACAGGGCGGCCACCTGCGTCCGTTCAGGAAGCCAGCTGCTGGGGCACTAAAAAGCGAAGCGCCTCGTTGGTCATGGGGATACCTGTAAATACCGGATAAGGGTTTCTGTTTGTTACGTATGTGAAGGTTGTTATCCCTAGTTTATTGTCATTAATTGATTTTCATCTTGAAAATCCAGTGAATTTCCTGAGATATTTTGTGCAACCCGGGTATCTTTGCTATAGCAAAAAGAGGGAGAGGAAGAGAGAGAGAGAGAGAGAGAGAGAGAGAGAGAGAGAGAGAGAGAGAGAGAGAGAGAGAGAGAGAGAGAGAGAGAGAGAGAGAGAGAGAGAGAGAGAGAGACGGGTGGGGAACAAAGAGAAAGATAGAAAAGAAAGTGGGGAGTGGAGGAGAAACAGACAAGAAAATATCTTTTAAAAATTGCGGCAAATCATCTGTGAGATTGAGCGGGATGTAGTGAAGTGACGTCATATTAGCTCCTCGCTCTGTGGCCCGTGATTGGCGGGCGGAGGTCTAATCCAATGTGCGATATTTACATGTTTGATCTACGCTCGGGGTGTTTCATGCTGAGTTCTGACCTTCGAATCTTCAAGAAAGAAGTACATTTGGGTATTGAGTATTTTTTTTTTTTTTTTTTTTTGCAACATTGGTAGTATTGCTTGCCAATGTGTGTGTGTGTGTGTGTGTGTGTGCGTGCGTGCGTGCGTGCGCGCGCGCGCGCGTACAAGTCTGTTGATGAATATACTGTACATATCTTCACACACACACACACACGCTCGCGCTCATTGCAAAAGAGTGCGTGCGTAGTGAAACGTATATAGAGATTTAAAGAGAGATCGAACAAGGGAAATAAGATATGATTAGAATTGGAAAGAACACGAAGGGTCTTTCACATTATCATTGTTTCTGCCAGTTTTGGCGTTTCCGCATTTATTCCATTCTTTCCGAGAAGAGAGTACAGTGTGCGGCGGTTAAGTGGGACTTTGCTTAGAAAAAGGGGTAAGTGTCTTGTCATGTATTAGACCTCCTGACTGGACGTGACATGTTACGATTATACACACACTAACACATACACGTTTGTATAGATCTATGTATGTTTGGATCAGGGGTTTTTAAGAGTCTTCGATATCGACCCCTAGATAATTTGAAATTTCAATAGCAATTTATAAACATCTGAAGAATGTCAGACACCTTTAGAATATATAATTAACATACATATTAATTCCTCAAATTCAGGAAAGCCTCTAGCTTAGTACACTCAGCTCGCCTAAGTGTCGTCTTTGAAGTGATTATTGTGACTTGCAGTTCAAAATTGTGTGTGGTAGACAGAGCGGCCGCTGTTTATTTTTCAACTTCCTGCTCATATTGATTTTATCATATTTTTTTCTATCAGTTTGAATTAAAAGCAAGAGGTTCGGCAGAACATTGGAAATTCAATTATGGAGTCGCCGAGTTAAAATTTTTGAGAACCCCTGCTGTAGATAGATAGACGGATGGATGAATGTAGATATAGACATGTATAGATTTGTGTGCATCCATTTACTATATATATGTGTGTGTATAATATATATATATATATATATATATATATATATATATATATATATATATATAATATATATAATATATATAATATATATATATATATTATATGTATATGGATATGTATAGTACATACATATATATATATATATATATATAATATTATAATATATATTATATATATATATATAATATATATATATATATATATGTCTGTCTCTGTCTCGGCAATGTAGATAATGTAGTGTATTTTTCCCCTTGTGTAAATTCCCCGACCCCACTCTCCCCATTTGTCAGCAAGTTGACTCGTGCAGACAAAGAACTTTCTCATACATGTCGTTTTGACCACTTGGGAGGCCTAGGGAACGCGTTCAGCCTGATTTTTTTTCGTGGCTAACATATTCATTATACACACACAGAACACTAACAGCATATAACTTCTGTGCTAGGTTTGTTC
>NC_051426.1:2285257-2287757 GCF_015228065.2 Penaeus monodon | reverse complement strand
GGATCTCGTCTACACTCTGAAGCTGTAGGAGAATGGCAAGCGCTGTGGCGTTGGATCTGCCCCTCAAAAATGTTCGGCTTCGTTTAATTATTATGGGATTTCGGGGCATACCATGCTAATATCATCTAGTCTGTCAACAAGCTCATTCCCTCTGAATGCCTGTTTGGCTTGGGAACCAGTTTATGGTGATTCTTGTACCCCGAATAAGACTCCTCTGTCGGGTCCGTTGTTATATCTAGCAAAGGTTTGGTATGTAGAGGCTAGTATTACTGTATTGTATTAAATATATATTTATAAGCTAATAACGTTATGTGTATGGCAATGGTAGAGTAAGGGAAGGAGTCTGCTACGAGTGGTCCCAGGGGAGTCCTTTAGGGTTAAGGGAAGTTATGGGAAAACACTTAAGATTTCTTAGTGGGCCTCCCTGCCAGAGATATGGTATGTGTTGAAATGGGCCGTATGTGAAATGTGTGTGAAGTGGGTCTTATAACACACACACACACACACACACACACACACACACACACACACACACACACACACACACACACACACACACACACACACACACACACACACACACACATACATACATACACACAATGTAACGATGGCCGATGAGCGATAGAGTGCAGACAAGCCGCGTCTGGCTCTATGCGGAAATCTTGGGCAGCGGCAAAGGTGAAACAGACTTCTTGCTTGTTTGTTGCAGTATGTTGTAACGAAAGTGAATGGTACAACTGACGGACAGAGGTTCAATCCGGTCAGCGTGCTGTAGGCTGTCTGTCTGTCGCTCGCAGGCGATCCTCTTTTAAACAGATTGAACTAGGAAACTCACAAGGGTTGCGATGTACTCGGAAGTGTGGAGGAGAGGATGTGATCGTGTACACGGGACGGCGTCGCGAGGCGGAAGGCCTGCGGATGTCGCGTCCGCGGTCGTGTCTAGCAAAGGTGTGGTATGTAGAGGCTAGTGTTACTGTATTAAATATATTTATTTATAAGTTAACAGTGTTATATGGATGGCAATAGTAGAGTGATGGAAGGTGTCTGCTACAACTGGCCCCAAGGGAGTCCTGTAGCTATAAGGGTTATACGAAACACTCAAGATCCATTAGTGAACATCTCTGGGGGGATATTTAGTGTGGGGTGAAATAGGCCATATGTGAAATAGGTATCACACACACACACACACACACACACACACACACACACACACACACACACACACACACACACACACCTCCACACACACACCTCACACACACACACCTCACACACACACACACACACACACACACACACACACACACACACACACACACACACACACACACACACACACACACACACACACACACACACACACACACACACACACACATACACACACACATACACACACACACACACAATATATATATATATATATATATATATATATATATATATATATATATATTTATTTATTTATTGATTATATATATATATTTATATTATATATATGTATATATACACATTTATATACATACAAACACATATGTACACACACACACACACATACACACACACACACACACATATACACACACACATATGGGCGGGGCGAGGGTAGGTGGCAGATGAGTGTGACATCCATATAGGAATGGAATCGGTAGGTGGATGTGACCTCACTTCGCGAACCCCAGAACGCGCATTCGGGGAAAGAAGCAGATGCTGCCCACGCCTTAAGCAAGTCAGCAGTCTGCATCCTGACCCGCGCGTACCTACTCATAGAAGCTGACCTCGTCTCCGCCACGACGCTATCATACCAAAATGCCTTTATTGCTTTGTTCCTGATAATAAAGCAGCTAAACAGATTCCGAATTTTCCTCCGAACCTGCCAGATAACATCGTGGTTCTATTGTAACTCAGGTCAGAGACCATTATAGTGACGATTTTATTGATCAGACATATGGGGATCAGGTAGCTAAGTGAGGGAGACTTGTGGTCGGCCGGCACAAGGGATAATAGTTGGCTTGGAGTAGGACAACATGTGTGGAACATAGGCATAACACACTCATATACATGTGGGTTGTTTGCACATGTATATTAACTCATACTTATATTTATCATGTATATATGTTACATATATAGTATATAATATATATTATATATGTAAACAACTATATAACATACATGCATAGACTGTGTGTGAGCGAGACGAGAGATGGACTTGGGCGGTCAAAGAAAGGGATCTTAGCGTGCTGGTTTATTGTTGAGGGTAGAGGTGACCCCCCAAGAGGCCCCCCGTGTCCCCGGGTGGAGGACGAGGTGGTGGAGCTGGACCCTCTGTGGGTTGACCTGTCTGCTGTGTCTCTCTCTCAGCCTTACGGAAGTGTCCTTTTATGCGGCGGTTCCCTTCGAGGGCGGATGTTTATCCCTGTGCGAAAAGAGAAAGCCGTGCGACATCTGCGCCCTGCCCAAGGAGAAGGGCTGCGTGCTTGGACGGGGGTGTGAAGTG
>NC_051426.1:2247757-2275257 GCF_015228065.2 Penaeus monodon | reverse complement strand
GCTGAAGGTTTCTGATCACCCACCTCCACTCTATGACAGATTGCAACAACCACCAGTACCGCTGAAAGGGTCTCATCACCCACCTCCACCCTACGACAGATTGCAACAACCACCAGTACCGCTGAAGGTTTCTCATCACCCACCTGCACCCTACGACATATTGCAACAACCACCAGTACCGCTGAAAGGGTCTGATCACCCACCTCCACCCTATGACAGATTGCAACAACCACCAGTACCGCTGAAGGTTTCTCATCACGCACCTGCACCCTACGACAGATTAAGGCCCCAAGCACCAGTGCCGCCAATACAATCAAGGCCCAAAGCACAAGTGTTGCCAATGGCTTCAAATTCACCCTCACGTGAGAAATTTCAACAACCGCCAGCACTACTGAGAGTTCCAGGTCCCTTAGAGCCCAGTGAGTTGTCTCAGTGTCCCAGGAAAGTTTCAGCTCAAACTCAGTCATCCCATGTATGGTCTCAACAACCACGAGATTCAAATCTTCAAATGCCAGTGCCCTCCACGTTGTCAAGTCCTCAACCACCAGTCCCTAGTGCAAGATCTCAACAAGTGTCGGTTTCAAAGCCTCATTCACCTACCCCAGGGAATAGGCTTCACCAATCACCAGCATTGTCGAATGACTGGTCTCAACATTTGCAAGTGTTAAAGAAGGTTTCAGGACCCCAAATGCCAGTTTTGCCAAGGGTTACAAATCCTCAGGTGTCAGTCTTGTCAAGTGTTTCAGATCCTCAAGCACTATCCCGATCTAAGAGATTTCAACAACCACCAGAGCTGTTGAGTGAGTGTCAGCAAGTGTCACCAGGGCATCCAGATCCCCCAGTGCTATCATTTCAATGTGTAGTAAACGAATTGCAGAAAATTTCAGATTCCCAAGTGCCGTCCTCCCATGAAAGCTTAAAATATTCACCGGTGATGTCCAAAACACCATCGGAATCAATAGCTGCCATTGCATCTGGTAAATCAAAAAAGTCAAATTTTATTTCACAACCGAGGGCCCCATATTTTGATAATGCAACCAAACAAAATCAACCAAGTTTGCACCATGACCTAATGCAAAAGGCGTTCTTAAAACAGCAATATTTTCAGTCTAATTATGTAATGCAACAGGCAGTCCAACAATATTATCATCAGCGGAATCAGTCATTAGAACAGGCTTATCAGAAACTAAATCATCAGCCCCCAAATCAACCAACGTTAAGCAATATATATGATCATAGACGACAAGATTCTAGTGTACAATCATTTCCTCAACTTACCTCTGGTTATCACAGAGATGCCGCAGTACCTTGTTCAGTGTCTGAGTGCAGAACATGCATGTACTATATGAAAATGACACAGCTGTATGGACAGAAAAAATACATTCCAACAGAGGTTCATCAACACATTTTACAACATGGCCAAACCTCTTATTGTCAGCCGTGGCACAACCAATATAACGATCTCCAGGAGAAAATGTATATGTATAAGTACCAGCAACAAATGCAGCACAAAATGCAAAACAAATTACATATTCCACCTAACGAAATGGAATGTGTGCAACGAGAGCAACAGCTTACCTACGATCACGGAATAAATGAAAGGACACAACCCTTCCTGGAAAAGCCTATGCAAAATGCTGTTGAACAAATCCAACAGCCTCAGACACAACAGAAGCATCCTACAAGAGAGCAGCAGGGAAACAATAAACCTCTAATGCAGACTGATTCTGAAAGGTGCCAGCAGTTAAGAGATCAACAACTGCCTTGCCGAAGATGGCATATAAATCCCTTTTTCCAGCAGAGGAATGATGCTCAACAAAATATAGATACTGTTGTAAAGGAGGCAGATGCAATGTTGACAACTCAAACAAAAGTTGGTCAGAAAGAATCACTTTGGCAAACACCTGACCACTGTATAGATAATCCTAAAAATCTGGTTTTCCAAGCAAGCCACGAAAGTGTTGAAATCTATTCTCAATTTTCGAAAGTTGGGGTTACAAATTATTCTATCGCTACAGCTGAAGCAGAACAGATTTCAGACAAAATCACAAACTCACCAACTTTTGCCCAAACAGCCACTATAAATGTTACATGCCAATTATCTCCACCTGCAACACCTACAGATTTGAGGAAAGTCAAGGAACATAAAACAGATGAGTACCCTTGTCTTCAGTCATCAGTCAAGGCTGATCCTGAAATGGTAGATGATCAGAGGTTATATAAAATGTCATATGAACTTCTTCATAATGACTCGCCACAAAGAGCCATGCTTAAAAGTAAGTCTTTATCTAATACTGAGCATGAAATTTGTAATGAATATACAAGCTCTACCCAGAATAATGCAGTCCTCCTTGACCAGGCAGAAAAAGAACATAACTTGGTAGCTGGCCACATGAGTGGTGCAGTTCTCCCACCCAAAGGCCTTTCAATACCTTCACGTCCCTCCCAAATTCCTACTATTTTCTCCCCAACTCCTCCACCGACGCCTCCGGAGGAACTGTTTCCAGAATGGAATAAAATGGTTACTGATAATCAGAGGAAGAGAGCTGTCATAGAGAACGATATTCAGGAATGTGCAATTACTAGTACACAATTTGCAGATGATGTAACAGAAAAGCATAGTATAGAAAGTTCAGCCATACCACAGACAGAAATATCCAATCAAAGTATATGTCCTCCAACTAACTGCAGCCAACCTATACACGTGGTCTCACAACAGGTTAGCAGAAAACAAGAAAAAAAGCCAAAAATACACACAAATCAGGATCTTTCTGGTACACACGTAATTTCAAATGAACGATCACCTTTGTTATTGGAAAATGTTTCCCAATCTGCTTCTGTAATTTCAAGTGAAAAGTACTTTGCTGAAAACTGTTTTCGGGTGCAGCAAAAAGACATTGTAATAACTGAGAGAGAACAAAAGACCAACAAAAAGACAGCTAAAAAGTCAAATTTGCACTTAAATATACCTCTCCCAGAGAACCAACTACTGCCAAGCCAACAGAAATCACTCTTACCTAAAGAACCTTCAACATCAATTACAGAAACTTTGATTGAAGTCTGTGGTACCAAGAGCTTGTCTTCAATGCAAAATGAAATGTCCCATTATTCCACTAAGCCATCTTGCATTATAAATGGTTCTGTCGATTCTCAAAATGTATCCAACGATACCAGAACCATCCAACAGGCTATTAGTAAAAAAGAGAAAGTGGTGACTGATGTTAAAATATTGATGGATGGAAAAAGTCAAACACTGGATATAGCAGGTCCTCCAAAAGAAAACTCTCATAGGTTTGCTAAACAAGGAACTACAAGTGTAGGTGATGGAATACCAAATACCATTAGTAAGTACTCAGTCGTTTCAGTTAAACAGAAACTTAAAACTGTTTCTAAAAACAACATTGAAAGGTCTAGTAACATGTATGACTGCTTAGGGTCGGTACACTTCATTTCTCGATGTTATCGAACTATGTGTTTCGTGTGCAACAAAGAAATTTCTGGAAAAAATGTAATAAATCATATGTTTTTCCCTCACTTGAAATGTAGGGACTGTAAAACCATAATCAAATCATGCCAGGCTTACAGCCAGTTAAAGAAAAGACTAAGGAAGGGAAAACTAAATTCCTGCAGCAGTGTCTCTGGATGTCATAATTTCGATAGATGGAACGTCAATCCAGTTGACTTTCTAGCCTATAAAATTAGGAAGTTCATTGCACTCAGGGAAAAAAGAAGCTATAATAATCAGCCAACGGAACAGGAAGTTACAGATGAGATGGAAAAGTACATCAAAAAGCTGTCAATGCTACAGTTTTTGAACCCCTGGAAATCTGCAATCAGGAGTTGCAAGACATACATGAAGGCTGTAAAGCAAACAAAGTCTAAATCCAAAAAAGAAGGCAAGAAGAGAAAAAGGGCCGAAGATCCGGAAAAAGGAAATGGAGAGGTCAAAAGAGCAAGGAAGAATAACATAAATGTCCCTAAACCAATTCTTAAGAATCTTTCAAAAACTAGTTTTAGCAGTTCTAATTTCCATGTCGAAGATCCGAAAAAAGAAAATGGAGAGGTCAAAAGAGCAAGGAAGAAGAGTAACATAAATGTCCCTAAACCAGTTCTTAAGAATCTCTCAGAAACTAGTAATACCAGTTCTAATTTCCAGGAATCCTGCAGCCAAATTACTATGTCTCTGGAGTCCACAAACCTCGACAAAACAACTAATAGATCAGAGGAAACAATAGTATTACAAGAACAGGGAAAGACTGTAGCTACAACGGAAAGGACTGTGCATAAAGTGCCTAGCATTATAACAAAAGTCATACAGGAACCATTACTAGCTAAGGTAAACGGGGAACCCCAAGCTAAGGAATTGGAGTCGAGTGTGGATGCAGCCTTACCTGAGTATGGTGACGAGTACCTCCTGAATTCCTGCGACATGGACATGCTTGATAAAATGACTACCTATGTATCATTATCAGATGGGCCATAATTCGGCCACAGAAAAGGGAAACCGCTCGTCTCTCATGGCGAGGCTATGATATTCTAATCAAAACAACGAAAGCTATTATAATTGCTAAGCATAGTTGCCAAAGCCAAAGCTGCTAGAGGAATATGTTGCAGTGATTTCAGGTTCTTAGTGTTTATTGTTAACACTAGTTAGGCTAGATTGCTAAATGAAAGGAAATAAAGCTGGTTATAGTGAGTTTACATGAAAGGAAATTTTAAATTTTGTTTTTTATGAAGAAAGTTTTATGTTTGTGGTCATAGCTAATGTCACTATGATGCAATATTGTAATATTTATATGAATGTTTATACATATGATATTAAATTATATTTCCTACAGTCAACAGTGTCCTTAACCTATTAGACAGAGGATGAATAAATGGATGAATATAACAGATTTTGTGTGGAAGTCAAATATATATATAACAAAAACTGATCCATCCAAGTAATTTTTAAATAGTTGATATCACGAAGTATGTATAAACGTGGATGATATGATGGTAGTACTGAATATACATGCATATCGATATACTTCCACACATACGTAAGTAAATATATAGATTCATACATGCATACATACATAATAATGCAAAAAGAATTTGCACCAATGATGAGACAAAATTAGAAGCAATATCTAATAATTTGATTTAGAAATCTACTATTGTGATATTAATACAATCTTTGTATCCTAATGAAATGAAAATGGACAAAGAAAACGTATACTTATGATGCTACTGTTGGTAATGACCATGATACATACCCCTAATCCCTTGCTTACTTAACACCATTGCTCGTAGGAATGAAAATGGACGAAGAAAACGTATGGTTATAATGTTACCTTTCAAATGATACCCCTAATCCCTTGCTTCGTTGTCCTGGACGGCTTACGGGACGGAGACTGAGTCCCAATATAGGGGATCTTGAACCTGGGACCTCTCAGCCGTCGCCTTACTTAATTTTGCATACTACTTTTCTTCTCCTTTTACCTTTTCCTTCGTTTTATACTCTTTTTCTTTCCACTTAACTCAGTTATACCCTTTTCATATGATATAATCTCTGATGTCTAGCACATTTGTTTATTTTCACCATTAACCATTCTGGAAATCCACAAACATCGCCTTATGAATAACAACAACAACAAAAAAAAACACTTTCTCATCCAGCCAACCTTATTGCTTATTTTCATTACGTCGCTTATAACCTTAGATGGTGACGCTGCGGAAGATTTCAATTAATTTTAAGTAATGATCATGATAATAGTATCAGATAATGTCAGTGCAACGTTTGGAAATTATTATAATGATCATCTATCCATCGGCCTCTCTCTCTCTCTCTCTCTCTCTCTCTCTCTCTCTCTCTCTCTCTCTCTCTCTCTCTCGTTTTCTGTCTCTCTCTCTCTTCTTCCCTCTTTCTCTCTCTCTCTCTCTCTCTCCCTCTTTCTCTCTCTCTCTCTCTCTCTCTCTCTCTCTCTCTCTCTCTCTCTCTCTCTCTCTCTATATATATATATATATATATATATATATATATAATATATATATATATATATATATATATATATATATATATATATATATATATATATATATATATATATATATATATATATATATATTATATATATATATATATATATATATATATATATATATGTATATATACATATATATATTATATATATATATATATTATATATATATATATATATATATATGTACATATACATATACACACACACACACACACACACACACACACACACACACACACACACACACACACACACACACACACACACACACACACACACACACACATATATATATATATATATATATATATATATATATATATATATATATATATATATATATATATATATCCCCCTCTCTCTCTCTTTACCCCTCTTTCTCTCTCTCTCTCTCTCTCTCTCTCTCTCTCTCTCTCTCTCTCTCTCTCTCTCTCTCTCTCTCTCTCTCTCTCTCTCTCTCTAGCTTCGTGCCCTGTATTCTTTCCTTTACGCATTTTTTCGGCATTAGGATAACTCGCTTCGCATTGAAGGTGAACTGGACCCCATCTTCGAGCTAGTGTTCGGACGTGGGCAGACCTTTACCTCCCGCATGGGGAGGGTGTGTCTGGGGGGCCTTAGCGTGCCTGCCTTAAAGTGCGTAGCGCGTTGCCAATCTTTGATAGGGACTGGTCTGGCAGACCTTCTCCTGACTGCCACTTAATAAAATAGGAAACGAATAGGCAGGTAGGAGCCCCACCCTTTCGACGCCTTCAAGCCTCCCTTACCCCTTTCTTTCATCACTATTAGCTCCTGCTAGACGGAACCTTGTCCTTCACATCACCCACGCTATGGCATGACCATGGGACATGTCATAAAATTATCATACGATGGAGAGCCCATCTCTTGTGAGGTGGATCTCCAGAAGATCTTCACCCTCACTGAGGTGGCAGTCACCCACCTCTTCAAGACCCACAATGGCTTCAAGGTAACAGTTGCCAAACCCGAACAATTGACCTCATTTCTCTCGACCGAAGGTCAAAGAAAATTAAAAGATCATGGCTTTACTCCCGTCCCCTCTCCCGAAACGAAGGTAAATGCACGGTCGTGGCTAAAAAGATCGACAGGCCGATCCTCCCACGATCGTGTGAAGCTATCAGTCACGAAGTATCCGCCAAGAACGGTGTCATTGTCTTGGGTGTTTATAAGCCTCCCGAGTCACGAATCGTCAAGATTCGTGTCTAACCCCCAGAGGAAGCCCAGAAACTTCTGTCACGGGGGATCATGATGTTTAATACATTGGTCCCAACTTACAATATTGAGCCAGAATGCTTTATTCAGATTGAACAATGCCTTAAATGCTATCGTTACGATCACAACAAACACACATGCACACACCCACAGAGATGCTCTCGTTGCGGTGGCGAAGGTCACTTCTTCGCCAAATGCAAGGAGACCATCAAATGCTGCAACTGCGAGGGGTCGCACGTTGCAGTTAGCGGATCCTGCCCCATATGAAAAGAAACTCTGAAAGCAAAACGGAACCAGATTAGGGAAAACAAAAACACTGCTCCTTCTTACGCCACAACAGCCGCTACACAACCCGCTCAGACTAGCACATCCAGACGACCTGCATCTACCTCCAGGACAACTCTGCCTCCACCTCCCCAATTCAACAACACTTGTACTCCTAACACAAACCCGAAAATACAAGCCATTTTACACGTTGCTCTCATCGCTGCAAAATACAACGCCAAGAATTTCGCAAACATTGTCCCTATCATGCTACGGAAAAACGTTTTCCCCAGCATTGTTGTCCCAGAGGAGATCTTCGAAGACGACAGTTTATACGTTCCTGAGTACGCCACAACACCACAAACCACAGCAATTGAGGTGACAAATACTGACCCACAGCCTCATTGCTCCAAAAGACACCTCGTTTTGCAACCAGCACCACAACGAAACCCAAAAGAAACTGTACAAGCCCTTAACACTAAAAAAAAAAAAAAAACACCGAAAACAAACACAAACAAACAAAAAGGATCCCCCAGTCCCGCAGCCTCGTCGTCATCGTATGGATGATACCATCCTTGACGACGAGAGTAGCGGCTCCGAGATCGACGTCGAAGTCGTTCCCGAAGCCGGGGAAGAGCTCCCTCTCCCCTTGGAGGCAGCCGTTGCCGTGTTCCCTTCTAGGGGGCGCTTGGGACAGCGCGGGAGTATCGGGAATTGGTCCGCCAATTCCCAGGACTTCCGCCCTGCGTCCTGTTCGCAGGACTCTCTCCCTGACCTTGGGGAACCGCTGATCGAGGCTCGATCAATGAACCGCTACCGGGATCAGGTAAAATGGGTCTACCCTGAGTGGCATGCTAACGATCGTTCAGGCAAATGTAAGGTCATTTTTTACGATCCATAACATTTTCTACGACTTTCTAGAACAAGAACGTCCGGATGTGGTCCTACTGAATTCTATATCCATCACTAATGGCAACAGAATTTGGCACTATGATTACACATCCAGGCAATCAGGGGACGGATTGCAAATGGGTTCCTGTATCCTCATAAAATCCACCGTCATGCATGAGTTTCTCACCCCCCCCCCCCCATTCAGCCACCCTGACTTCATGGCAGTCAGGTTATTCACCCCACAGGGGCCCATTATCCTTTCCACTGCCTATATAAAATCAAGGACTATTTTACCTCTTGATTTCAACAAATTATTTAAATATACAAACTCCCCAGTCTTTGCCGGAGATATCAACGCTGCCCACACGACACTAAACCACAGCACTACCAATGCTCATGGTTGGCAACTCTATTCTATCTTTGAAACCAAAAGACTCCACTACATAGGATCCGATTTCTTCACCTCATACACAAATAGAGGAAAGGGCCGCCCTGATCTCGTTTTCGGGAACAGGGCAGCACTTGCCTATCATACACACCTACAACCCGGTCCGAACGTTGGTTCAGACCACATACCCATCATAATAAAAATTTCCACATCACCCATACTAAACAAAGAAAGACGATCTTTCCGGTATAAACAAGCAGCCTGGGACTCGTTTAAATCTAAAGTAAATGGTCATAACTTTGAATTTAATCTTGAAGGGCTTGATTCCCAAACAATAGATGGGCATTGAAATTACATCTTCACCTGCATCGCCTCAACTATGCTGAGCACCATCCCCAGGTATCAGTATAAAACACGCATATCATTTCAGCCATCTGAAAGTTGTTTCACTCAAAATTTATACAGATTAACCCATGTTCGATGGGACTTGTCTATTCTAAGAAGACACGTCATCGATAGTCTTGATAACGACTGACAAAAATATTGGACAAATTTAGTTAAAAAAGTAGAATGCAACAGAGTTTGCAATCCACGGGAATTTTGGCAAAAAATTTAAACAACTTAAAGGTAGTAACTTCCCCTCCCTCTCCCACCTCAATCACAATAACGTAAAAGCCTCAGATCCCGTGGATGTCATTAAAAGTTTTTTACCCTCACCTTCGTCATTCCCTGTTCACTCACACAATTCAAGAAATTGATACCTGGAGTCAAGAGAACAGGGTAGAAACTAACCCAGAGCCAATTATCCGACTGGATAGGCTCCATAGGCGTACTCACAGCCCCCATCTCGTGTGAGGAAGTAAAAGAGAAAATAAAGAGGTTTCCTCGTAAGGCTCCAGGCTCCTCACAGATCGGACGCGACGCTCTTATTCACCTTCCTGACAACCTTATACAAGCTTTGACTCACCTTTACAACGCCTCTCTCACTTCCGGCTATTTTCCCTCTCCCTTTAAGACTGCTTTAGTGGCCCTCATTCCTAAGCAACAAAAAGACTCGACTGACCCCAAGAGTTACCACCCTATTAGTCTACTCGAGACATTAGGGAAAATTTTCATAAAAATCATTAACACTCGACTAAGGTGGCATCTTGAAGACCATAACTTTCTCTCACTCAAACAATTCGGCTTTCGCTCGCATCGCTCGACGCGCTCCTGACCTTGCCGACAATCAACGTCACGATCCCGGAGTTGCATCTAAGGGGCGTTAGTATGACTTCCTCGTGCCCTGTATCACAGACCTATCCTTGTGCAACAGCAGTGTCCATAATGCGCTGAATACTTGCATATATAGTTTGGTCTTCTTACTCTATCCTGTTAGCGGAGTGCTTGAGGTTCAAGTAGATCCTTGCGGATTGCCTTGATCATTCCGGTCTGAAAAAAAAAGCTGATTGTTTAACGGCTCGTAGTATTGTCGTTTACTCTCCCCACACCTGTCATAACTTTCTATCCAACTATCCTGGCCCTTGTGTGCATGGTCTGGTTGCCATTAGCCTGGTCATCGATACCCACACCTCAGGCACGCGGTCGATGGCAAGGAACTCCCCAGAGAGCTGGAGACTCAGGAATAACCATGTCGGGGATCGTCTACAGAATATGGTGCGATGGCAAGGACTTCGCGTATACGGCGCCGTGGACGGACACCGGAGGGGGGAGAGGAAGGAGTACGCCGAACAGGACGGGAGGAGGATGAGGATGTGCACTGGGGAAGATGACGTCTACCGCACCGTCAAGTGTTTCCCCAGGCGCGCGAGTAAGACAACCTTAAGGAGCAGTCCGTCAGCACCTCGAGGGCGAGACGAGGGTAGGTGGCAGAGCGGTCTGACATCCATTAATCCGGGAAATGGCTTGAGCAGCTGTGGACCGCCTAGGGCATGATCTCACTTTCGGCAAAAACATGTAGCCGACGGTAAAAAGCTGTGTCCCCACGCCTTAGGGTTGAAGCGACCTAGCAAGACGCGAAGGAGTCAGTCCGAGTCCGTTCCCTGAACCGCGAGCACCTTCCCCCTTTTCGCCCGTAGAAGCTGACGCCGCCTCCGCCACGACTACCGCGACAAGATCTATTCAAAACTACGTGTCTGTTCTGTCAATAAAGCTGCAAAACAGATACCCAGGTTTCCTCTAGATCTGCAAGATAATATATTGGTTTTCTAGTAAAATTCAAATTGACAAAAAAGGAAGATACCCGGTGAAGTACCGCGCCCACGTCGGCAGGCGAAATCACGTCGGGTGACACCTCTCCGTGCGCCGCACGAATGAGGGCTGTTGCCAAACTATTCAAACGCCGTGTAATCTTGTTCACCGTGCTTTGATACGAAAAAGAAGTTAAGGTTAAAGAGGTGGGATGAGAAACCTTGTTCACTGTACTTACAATCTGACCGACCTTACCTCGCACAGCATTAAAATCAGAAGCTAATTCCTGAACGATGTCCTCAAGCGTGTTGACAGCATGAGCAGCCGAGTCGAAACTGTGAACTACAGACGATAAACTTTCCCTATACTTCCTGAGTTCGGATATAAGAGTGTCGTCATTCACAACTCCGAAAAGTCCATGCGCAATTTTGCCAACAAAATTGAATAATCCTCGCCGGGCCCTACCTGTAGGTTTGAGAGACCCTACGAAAGAATTCAACTCTGCAATCGTCGATGATAAGATACAACTAAATAAGCGAATGTCATGTGCATCAAGAAAAGGATCTATGGTAAGGTTGTCACGAAGAGAAATTAACTGTTTCCAGTGTATAGCTCCGAAGCGTTACTGAGTGGCAATAGCGAGAACCGGACCTCCACATGTCTTGTTATGGGGTAAACCTTCCTAAGGTCCTCAATCAATCCCCAAGTGTGTCCTTCACGTTATGCGACGCGAGCCTCCTCAACACGAGGAGTGCCGCAGAGAGTATGGACGACAGCATCCTGGAAGGGAGAGCCAGATATCACTCACCGCTCGTAAGACCAGCATAAAAGAATATATCACAATAGCCAGTTACAAGAGATCCCATAAAAAAGGAATGGGATGATAATGTTCAGTCCGAGAATGAGCGATGCAGGTAATGTATGCAGTCGCAGCTATTGAGGGTACTAATAATAGCAAAGATAGAAGCAAAACTCTACGGAAGAAAGAGGACTGATGTAAGTAAAAGGAAAACAGGATGATGTGTCTAAGCAAGCATGGCGAGTGAAAGGACAACCTATGATTCCTGACACTGATAATACTGATCAGCCAGCTTCAGGACGTCAAAATGGAACCACTGCACAGAGCCATCAGCGACAGACTTGCACTCTGCCTTGTTGTTCTTTACTGCTACAACTCTGTAGGGACCCACAGATAGATCTCTCTATCTCTCTCTCTCTCTATCTATCTATCTATCTGTCTCTCTCTCTTCATCCCTCCCTTCTCTCTCCCTCTCTGTCTCCCCCCCCTCTCTCTCTTCTCTCTCTCCTCCCTTCCCCCCCTCTCTCTCTCTGTGTCTCTCCTCCCCCCCCCCTCTCTCTCTCTCTGTCTCCACCCTCTCTCTCTCTCTCTCTCTCTCTCTCTCTCTCTATATATATATATATATATATATATATATATATATATATATATATATATATATATATCCCCCACTCTCTCTCTCTCTCCTCCCCCCACCCTCTCTCTCTCCTACCCCCACCATCTCTCTCTCTCTCTCTTAACACATTCCCGCAATCACTGAAGGTAATTGAATACTGCCATAACCTTTGGGATGACTTAACGCATTCCCGCAATCGTTGAAGGTAACTGGATACTGGCATAACCTTGTTTTTGTTTTTTTGTTTTTGTTTTTGTTTTTCTACTTCCATCTTGACATCATGACGTTACAGTATACCTCCATGACGTCATAATCCCACCCTGCAAGAGTACGTTTTAAGCTCATGATGGGATGAACACACCTCGTACTGTTGCATTCTTGTTTGATTACTTCAGCCTTCAGGAACATAGACAATTATTCGGTACTTCATAGGTACGTAAATAATAATACATCAGACAAGTTCACATATTTATTAAATATGCATAAAAACATCTTATCATTAACATATCATATAGTCAAATACTCACACATATACATATATATATATACACACAGAGTAAAGAATCATCAAAAACCATCAAGAAAGACATGGATTTAGAGATATAAAATCTTCTTCCTCACCATCTTCATCTATATCATTAATGGATGAGCTACTGTAAGGCTCATTGACATTGACTTCATCATCATCATCATCATCATCATCATCATCATCATAATCATCACATGTAGCTTCATCGTGGATAAAACTATTAACAAATCTACACCTCTTCCTAGGTCTCTGATAACTCGATCTCTTGACAGTATCACGATTTGCATTAAAATTATTGTCGGTTAGACTTTCTCGCTTTTCCCACAAAGACACCATAATCTTAGATGAATCACTCCTATTACATTTGCTCGATTTTCCTTTCCTTTCCACTCTAATACCTTCCTCCTCCTCCTCCACCTCCTCCTCCTCCTTTTTCCTCCTCCTCCTCCTCCTCCTCCTCCTCCTCCTCCTCCTCCTCCTCCTCCTCCTCCTCCTCCTCCTCCTCCTCCTCCTCCTCCTCCTCCTCCTCCCGGTCATCAATATCGCTAATAGGTAAAGGATACCCATAAGCAACACTTTCTTGACTCAAACTTCTCTTAACATTTCGTTTGTAAACATTACGCCTTTTTTATTAAGGATAGAATGCTGGATAAACTTATGACCAATGGAATTAAAAAGAACATCCTTAAACATCTCATGTGTAAGTCTCTTTTTCTCAGCTCTCGGAATACCTTTCGCAGCAATTTCACATTTGTCATCTTCGAGTAAAACAGAATACATTTTCGGGCGTAAACACACGACCTCCTTGAGTAGATGTCCCGTCTCGATTTTTCAAAGTCCAAGTTGACCTTTCCTGCTGTTATCATACAATTCATGGTCAGCAGGGAAGTTCGAGCGATTGATATAATCTTTTAATGGATAGTTAAGAAGCTCACTTTTCAAATCTTCAATCTCCAGAGATAAAATAAAGCTATCAGTATCACTATAAATGAGAGAAGCACGTTCTCCATAATGATCTTTCATAACCGTATACCAGAAATGATATAAATGATACTTAGCTAGCTCTAAAATGTGGTACCCAATATAATGAGGCTGGTTCATATAAAAAATGGGAGTTTTACTGATGGCAATTACCCTATTTGTTTGCAGAGGAATCATCCTCTGGAAATGGGGATCTCTGACAGCAGTGAGAAATTTAAAATTAAAAAATACTATTACTCAGACATTTGAACGCCATCTGTCTGCTCTTCCCCACAGCTCGTAAAAGGCTCGAGGATTTTTTTCTGTGCAAAGGAATAGACAGAGTGAGCTCGAGCAACTTCCAAACCTAGCGTCATCAAGAATTGCAACAACTTAAGTGAAGCGAAGTAATTGGTCTAAGGGAGATGTGAAGCAACTAATTTCTTGTTTTTGCGAGGGTATTTCAGTTGACGATCACCTATTAGTTTCTGATAGTCAGATAACAGCTTGAAGTCTATATTCAAATGATTTAAAGCTAGGGGTAATTCATCTGTTCTTTTAGCAACCTCCGAGGACACCGGTAGGGTATCTATGAGAAGCCAGAAGGATATCTCGGCATCAGGATTATGATTGGCAATACCTTTCTCTAAAAACAATTGCATTTCCCCTTCATTTAATTCCCGAATATCTCCTACGGGTAAGTTACAACTCATGCAGCATGCGTAAAGACTATTGAAGTCAATATAAAGAGTATAATTGCTCTTTTGTTACCTAGTTCCTTATTATATGCGCTGAAAAAATGTCTAATTATTTATCTCTAATCAGTTTTCGTAACCCCGAATCCGATATCAACTCAATCTTTAATTTGTTCGACATTAAAAAGGAATCAAAACCGTATCCAGGTAAGGATACATAATTAACACAGTCAAGACCATAAGTATCACGCAGGCAGGCTCGCCATGAAGAAAAACAATCAGCCAAGATTCCTACATCGCAAACTAAATAACAGAGAAGGTAGTACAGCGAAGTACACCTACATAGTCGCCATACGTCGAGCGCGTGCTGATAATCCTCATCTGAAATGTGCTCCTGAGTCAACACATTATTATTTTTTTTTTTTTTTTTTTTTTTTTTTGTGGTGGGAGCGATGTGTCCTCCAGTTTGGATTCGTCATCTAAATAGTCGTAACAAAAAACTTGCTTCCTTGATAGAAGATATGCATGGGAAGCGCTAGGAAGGTGATGAATCATATGTTTCGAATAAAACAAGGCTCCCCTGACTCAGTGTGAGTCTTGAAAATATTCGCTAGACTACCGCTCATAAAAGCCATACTACGCAAGTCCCCAATTCGAACTTGATAATATTTTAGCCCTTGATTGACTAAAACCTGAATCGGTATGCCAAGAGTTAATTCCTTTAAAATAATAGATATATCATAGCTCATATTATGAGCTAAAACAGGTAATAGGTTTTTCTGGTTTCGCATCTGAAGGTTACAGTGCGTGGAACATGCACCCAAATAATTGTTTCGACTCATCATGTGATCATGATGTCGATTTTTTCTCGCTCCTTCGGTAAAGCGAGTACCGCACACACAGCATGCATCTGCCTCTTTGAACTTTCGGATATCCTCCCCTGTCATGTGAAGCGGGTAGTCGGGATTTTTTTTTAATACTCACCCAAACACGCCTAAGTCGTTCAGTGAAATGAGTCGATGCATCGGACCCACAATACTGAAAAGAATTTACAACTCTACCCTCTCTATCTATGAGAATATAATTATATGCAATCCCTCGATGCATCGCCTTTACACCAGAGCTGTTAGTTATATCACCACAATTTTTATCAGCAATGCATTCCATATCAAAGAAAGCTACATGTGAGGTAGGATAGCTTTTATATGGATGTGTAAAAAAATAGGTAACTACCTGGATTAGGATATACAGGGGTATGAGAAACGTTGCAGTTTACAGTGCTCGTCATACAATAGCTGATCACTCACATCGGTTAGACATAACCGACAACAATATTTCTAAGCAGATGGCGTAAGTCGCGATATAAATAGGTGAAAATCCTTAATGAGGGCACAGTATGACTCTCCTAGCAATAACAAGGGAACAATTCTATTGAGGTATTTATCTGATCCCTTCCTCGCTAAAGTAATCATGACTTTGCGAGAGACTCCTTGTTTATTATTATCATTATTATCACCGGCAACCGAGGAATCTGGAGTAATTTTGTAAATGAAATTGGAGAAGTGATTAAGATTCTCCAATTTTGCAATACTCTCCCATGCAATTTTTTGCTTATAATCTCCCCAAATTAAACCCGTTATATTTCCCCTCCTCTAAAAGATTCTGCAACTCACGATCGCATTTCTTAACCATATTTGGATGGTCTTCTAAATTCTGGTATAGTTCAAGGCATTGTAATAAACAACTCATATTTTTCAATTTAGGGTTGAATACGTATCATGTCCCTCTAACTCCCTTTGGGTAAGGTGTATAATCACCGAGTTTTGAATAAGCACCCATTTGTATGACGCTTATTTTAAAACCCGTAATCAGCTCTAGGATGAACCCAGAGCCTTCAGTTAAGCAATTCCTCTAATCGATTGATGAGATATTGGATCCATTCATCAGTGAGTTCATTAAAATTATCATTATGATATATGATTTGATTAGGTATGACTTTGTATATGGGAACAATCTCCTTCTCCCCCTGTATGTTCATTTTGGAAATATGAATGGTAAATTCTGGGTAGATTTTTACACTGGGAGGGGGATTCCCCAGTGTCTCTCTATGTATAATCATCATATTCCGGAAATATTCCGAATTTAACCGCAAAAACCCTATTGGGTCGTGTGATACATTTTCGGAAATCGAAAAATGTAAAACACAACCCATACTCCTATATACGGACTCTATGTTGCTGATGTGGGGTCCTTCCCCATCGTCATCAAAATCCTCCTCTTGATGCTGCTCGCCTTCTTCTTCTTCGGCATCGCTATCAAACTTCCCTCGATGTCTTTTTCTACCTAATCCGCTAGATCCCGGTTCGTCCATTATACCTAATAAAAAGAAAAGAATGTCAACAGGAATGGTCTCGCACATATCGCGTTAATAAAACAACAATACTCTAACATAATGACAAAATGTATATAAACAAGTATATATTTACCGGAGGCAAGAAATTATATTCTACTCCTTCGTTGTTCACCTCACTCTAAAGCTGGGAGTGAGCGGGGGCGGTGGTGGTGGTGGTGCTCGCCCGTCGTCTGTTGGATCTTACAGCGTATTTATATGCGGTTGTGGAGGGATGAGGGGTTACTCAGACCTTGACGGTGTGTGTGTGTGTATAAACACATCATCTCGTAATCAATCGATCATTTTAATAGCAATTCTACAACCAATATTAGTACTACAACGTTAAATGATAATAATATATAGAGGAGGGTAATAGAAATTTATATCTCCATACTTGTTTTTCATTGTTTTTTGTTTTTTGAATCATGAATACAAATTATCGATGTTACAGTGCGGGTGTGTTTGATTTGTTTTCCCAACCGAGTCGGATCATTGTAGCAGGATGTTCAAACTCGGGGAAAACAGAGCTGGTCACGGAATTAGTAAAAGCACAAGGAGAAATTTGAAACGATGGTTTTATGTGGCACGGAAAACCACCCGATAAAACTAAGGAATATACATCCCAACGTCGTGGTATCTCTCGAAATAGTCGATCCTCTACAGTATAGATATTCTCCGTCATTCTGCTAATATTAGACGATAATTATAGCAGTCTCAAAAGGGTGGTTCCCTTCTCGCTATCATTGTACCATTAGCTATATCTGCCTTCTCCGGGCTTCTCTCATGAGTGCAGCTGCTGGTGTAATTAAAGAGTTTTGCCTAATCCCTAAACTTATAGTTGATAGTGTGCTTGGTGTAAGTTGCCACGAAAGACAACAAAAAGGAGGAGATAATACCCAACAACAACAACAACAACAAAAACAACAACAGCAGGTTGCGAGTGAAACCAATATCCCCGCCGCCCGAAAGGATAAATCCTTGAAGGGTGCAGACGTCACCACGGGTTACGTCACTAACTCACATCACAGCTGTCGAGATAAGCGGCCTCGTGCGACGCGCCGCTTAATAGACCAGGATAAGGAAGAGGTGACAGCGCAATGTGGAGGAGGAGTCAAGTACTTACCATACCCTCCATCGGTATATATGCGCTAAAGAAGAAGAAGAAAAAAAACTTCCGGACGAAGTAAAATTAAGTTTGTTATATCAAAATCAGAGACGAGTGAAGAGTTTTTTTTTTTTAAGATAACAATAATCTCGAAGATGGTAATGATGCTATTAAATCACCCATGAAAATCTACTTCAAACCAAATGAGCGTGATTATATGGAAGGAATCTTAGATATACTCAATAAAAATCCGCTAATTAGCTGGAATAATCAAGGTGATATAACGAATCCTATTGAGATTGTGAATATTATTGATGTTCTCCGATTTATCGGTCGAGAGAACACCTCCTTAAATCCACCACACAAATTACCTGATGTTGTTCTGTTAGGGATATAGCAGGGATTCCTAAAGAACTTGTTTTGAGTAAGAGAACTCGATCACACATATTCATTAAAGAAAAAGAAAAAGAAAGAATGGTTGGAGGAGGAATCCATAAATAAATAATGGATAATAATGATTATCATCGTTTAAACCCTCCTCCCTCCCTCCCTCCCTCCCATCTGTACTTCTGTATATAAAGCGCCGGGTGAACAGCGAGTTAGCTATTTTTCGCGCTGGTGTGCAGGTGTTCAGAAAGTTGATATTTGAAGAAGAAGAAATACCCGGCAAGATGGATGCGAGTCCTCGGGAAGAATTGTCTCATCTCCGTCGGAGATCGGCTATGGCGTCTTACAAGCATAACATTATTCAGTCGCTTTGGGGGACGTATTAGCGGTTGACGAATCCTATGCCCGAACACTTTATGTCAATTTGCGGAAGAAGTTAAAGAACGCGATCCGGATACCATAGGACTTAAAAAGGAGATAGACCGCACCAGCAGGGTGCAAATACTATAGTCCATATATTTGCAAATTCAACGAGGTGTAAACTATTACAGTTAAGAAAAATGTTGAGAAAGTCTCATGCAACGCGATACTCTACTGCGTATAGAAGGGACAAAGATCAAGATCCTGTAGGAGACAAAAAGGAGATAGAGAGCATCAGCGTTTGGATTGCAGTGATGATAATGCTACATCCTGAAAATGATCTTAATACGCATAATTAAGAAAAAAAAGTCTTACGTATCCTGATATTTAACCGCGTATAAAAGGGCTCCGAATGGAGTAGCTGCTGCTGCTGCTGCTGTCGGTGCTGGTGCTGTTTCCACCCGGCGGGGGGGGGGGGGGGGGAAGACCTCTCGTCGCCATCGTCGGAGCCGGAGTCGAGCCTGCCAGCCTGCCCGCCAGCCAGCCAGCCTGCCTACCTGCCGGCCAGCCTGTCTGCCTGCCGACCACCCTGTCTGCAACAACAAGTGAGAAAGAGAAAAGCAACTAGGGAGCTCGGTAATAGCAAAAAAAAAAGAAAAAAGAAAGAAAAAAAAAAGGAAGTTGGTGTTGTTGATGATGATTTTAATGGCTTCTCATACCCTCGGTTCCCACGGTACCCAGGACAGGTTATCGCTAATGGCCTTTCCCCTCTACTTACCCTCGACTTCCCACGGTGCCCTGGACCCTACTGGTAATCGCCTGTGCCAACATTGACCTGCGCCCAGAACGTAACGACAAAGGCAAAGTGCCCCCAGAGCAAGCGATTCCGACCCTTACCGTCAAATACTTTATAACTACAAGTGAACTTATATCTTGATTATACTCAAAATGTTTGTAAAAAAAAATCCTTATTCTCAATCACTATGTTTGTAATCATTATTACTGACGATATTGTAGTTATCCGATGTTCACGATTTAATTGTATTGACATATCCAGTGTCCGCGACCCAACATGTGACCACAGGACCCATACACTGCCTTAAAACAGAAACTCTGTACTGACAGTTTCCCACCAAAACCGATGTTGCCATATTCTATGTTTAGCGAATATTTTGTGAACCTTCAAAAACTCAGAGAGCCGAAGTCACTCTGCCTTCAGCATCGACTCGGTCAGCACCTCCGGGCTAGTACAGTGGTAACGTGTCGGCCTCTCATCCGAGGGGTCGGGGTTCGCGCCCCGCCCAGGCCCGAGAAGTTGCAACTGTCGCCCGGAGGTTACTGCTGTGGCTGGGCACCGCGGCGGGCAAAGACTCGGTTCAGCCGAGTCAGCAGCAGCTGACACACGTGAGCAAAATCAAGCAGACAGCATATCACACAAAGAATATCCATTGTATCAAATGGAATCCAAACCAAACTTTAACTTAAACTAACTTAAAACTCCAGCTCCCGCAGCTCTGATCTAGAATAAACAGAAGAACTCTACCGATATTTTATTCACCCATCAGTTGTAACTATTACAATGATAATAATAATAATAATAATAATAATAATAATAATGAGACGGTGGTAGTTGCAGCAGCTCATGCTACTGCAGGAGTTCTCGGTGATAAGAGTAATGGTGATGATAATTTTTTTTTTTCAAGTGCCTTGTCCTACAAGGACGTTGGCGATCATGGATTTTCCATGATTTTCTTGGCAATTTAAACGGTGGTTTTGCCGTTGCCTTCCGCCCGGTGTTTTTAACGAGTCACCATCTCTATTTACCCGGTTCTGGGACCGTCACTGACTTGGTCTGGCTTGCCCACCCAGTGGCTAGGAAGGCAATCGAGCTGAAGTTCCTTGCCCATGGGAACAACGCGCCGGTCGGTGACTCGAACCCTCGAACTCCGATTGCCGTCATGACAGTCTTGAGTCCGATGCTCTAACCACTCGGCCACCGCAGCCTATATGATAATATTAATGATAATAATAATAATAATAAAAGAGGTGTAGAAGAAGAAGAAAAAAAGGAGGTGGTGATGGTAGAGGATGAGGTAAAGGAGGAGGAAGAGGAGGAGGTGGAGATGGTGGTAGCAGGAGGAGATGAGAAGAAGGAGGAGGAGGAGGGGGAGGAAGCACTAGTGGATGAGAAGAAGAAGAAGGAGGAAGAGGAGGAGGAGGAGATGGTAGTGGATGAGAAGGAGAAGAAGAAGGAGGAGGAGGAGGAGATGGTAGTGGATGAGAAGAGGAACAAGAAAGAGGAGGAGGAGGAGAGGGAGGAGTGAGAGGAGGAGGAGGATTATGCCCAGGCTCTTCTTACAGCTGAGGAGGAGGAGGAGTTTATTCGGAGGGGTGAGTCGAAGCCAGTCTGTGTTAACTGCGAAGGAGAGAGCATCGCGCACCTCATAGCTGCCGCCCACCCGACGCCGCCGCCGCGAGTTTTGTGCAGTTCTTAATATCACTGGAGATAAGAAATGTAGTCGTAGTGGTAGTATGTGTGTTTTTCAAAGTAGTTATAAGATTAGTATTAATTGAACAAAGAATAATATGAAATTCTGTGAGTTTTTCTTTCTCGCAGTTTTTATTAAAAAAAAAAGAAAAAAATTGTGTTTTCAAATTAGTTATCAGATTAGTATTAACTGAAAAAAAAGTATTAAGTGCATGTTTAGTTACAACCAGTTAGGAAAAAAACGTGTATTAAGTGTTTATGTTATTTTCTTTATTGATAACAAAAAAAAACCTATTATCTACAAAACAAAAGAAAAAAGAAAATATAAAAAAAATCACTTTCACTTATCCCTTTTAATACTATTAATAATAATAATAATAACTTGTATGGTAAAGAAAGAAAGATTTTTATTTGTTCCAGTGGTTTTATTATTATTATAACTCAAGAATGGTATACATTTTACATGATTACATTTTTATAAAGTAAAGTATAACGAAAGAAAAAAATATTATCAAACACGATGGAACAAAATATTTTTGATATATTATTATTACATACTGAATTATATAATAATAATAATAATAATAATAATAATAATAATAATAATAATAATAATAATAATAATAATAATAACAACATTACGGCAATAACAATGATAATAACAAACAATCTTGAAAAACAAAACAAATCCTATTCATTCAATTCTTCTTTTTTTCGGTTGTTCTACCCTTTGCTTCTTCTTCTTTATCGTCCTCTTCCACCCTCATCTTTGCCTTCCTTCACCTCCTCCTCTTCTTTTTTCTTTTCCTCCTCCTCCTCCTTTTTCTTTTCCTCCTCCTCCTCCCCCTCCTCCTCCTCCTCCTCCTCCTTCTCCCTCCTCCTCCTCCTCCTCCTCCTCCTCCTCCTCCTCCTCCTCCTCCTTCTCCTCCTCCTCCTCCTCCTCCTCCTCCTCCTCCTCCTCTTCCCCCTCCTCCTCCTCCTCCTCCCCCTCCTCCTCCTCCTCCTCCTCCTCTCCTCCTCCTCCTCCTCCCCCCTTCCTCCTCCTCCTCCTCCTCCTTCTCCTCCTCCTCCTCCTCCTCCTCCTCCTCCCCTTCCTCCTCCTCTTCCTCCTTCTCCTCCTCCCCCTCCTCCTCCAAGCTAGCAGATGGTAAATTCATCATCATAAAAACAGCAGTAGCAATTTGATTCTGCTGTCGTGCCGGGGAACACTCATGCTGAGCGAGGGAATTCTCTGAAAGTGAAAAGCTTACATCAGTGTAGTATTCATTACTTATTTATCTTTTTCAGTATCATTAACCTTTACAATACTTACCGGAACAGACTTCCTCGATAGTCATCTTCTTTGATGAGTTTCCTGCTGCTGCTGCTGCTGCTGGATTCGCGGTCGGTTGGACGCGATATGAATAGCATAAAACCCGTCCCATTGCTTATGTATGTATGGGAAGAGAACCGCTTGTGGTATCATTCATTCATTCATTATTATCATCATTATTATCGATATTGGTTATATTCACCATTCATGGGCAAAAATGTATTTTGCATTGTTGATATGACATTCATTTTCTACAAAATGTTTTACATGGCGGCATGTTATAGTTTTTATATAGGAAGTTCAATACTTTTTTGTCGTTGTCCCTGTAAGCTGTTTTACTATTTAGCATGTCATACTGTACTCAGCACCCCCCCCCCCCTTTTGGATGATGCTCGCTCTGTGTGTTTCGTGTGTGTATGCGCTCTCATTGCGTGCACCGCATGTGCGTGAGTGCGTGAGAGCATAAGTCTATGTACGAGTACGTGTATATATGTGTGGGTATATATTTACGTATGTTGGTGTGTGCGTGTATGTGTGCGTGATTGAGTGAACGCGCGCGCCCGCTATCCGTGCGCTATGTATATGTGGGTGTGTATGTATGAGCTGTATAGTTATGTTTGCCTGCATACGCATGTCAAGACACGTGTCTACATGGCTTGCGTGCGGTGTTTGCGTGTGTATGGTTGGCGTGTGTATGGTTGTGCTTGCCGATTGTCGGTGTGTAAATGTAGTATGTTTATATATTTTACATATTTTATGTATTTTATCTATTATTTTCCGCTCTTAATGACACATCTGTTCTATTCTATTGTTTGTATTGCCATTTAATAGCCATTTTATAACCATTTGTATAGCCATTTTATGAAGTTTGAAAAACTGTTCCATGTCACGAGCGTGACGTCACGGCCTCCCGTGGCCTTTTGTACGGGCTAGAAAAATACATTCGTTGTCCTACTGCACCACGAAGCGTTTCTTTCTTCTATCCTCTGGCATTTTTTACTTATACTGTAAGGAACTAATACTACGTGGCTGACAGTTCCAGCTCAGAAACTTGAAAGGACAGGAAAAGCTAAGTATTGAGCCGAAGTGACAGTATCCATTAAAGATATGAACTGGACCCTGCAAGATTGCATCTATACGTACACCACATATCATATACAGCCTCGTGGTTCTTCTACTTGACCTCGTTCCTTTCTTATGTCTTCTGCTACATATTTCCCCTTCATTTTCCCCTCATCCTACATCTTGTATTGTTCTTATGCTAGCCTATCCTTGCCCTTTTCTCCCTGGACTTTGCATAATGATTTTACTTATCTAATTCAAATATGTTCCACTTCCTGGGCCATTAAGAGATTTCCCGCGGTGACATCCCACAAGGTCATATTCCCCGTGGAACATCAATAGTAGTAGGGGCTTTGACAGCAGGGGGTGGGCTTACCCTACAGATGCCCACTGACCTGCATGGGGAAGGACCCTGGCCCTTAAGGCACCCTTCTTGGTAGGTGGGGCCCCCTAGGGACAACACATGTCTGTACATTACAACTAAATACTCAAGAAAGGTGCTCCTTAATTAAGTCCAACCCGACTCTTGCTATGATGTAAATGAAAAATAATATATAAGCACCGCATACATAGTTTTTTTGTATCCTGAAGTCTTGTATCTAGGTAGCTAATGCGTCTTTTTTGTGAATGCTTATCGATAAACACTCGGATGCACACCATAGTAGTCCAAAAAATTTATCCTTTGGTTTGTAACCACACATAAAATCCAGTCCCATGGTTTTTCTCTATGGGGTAAGATATTCACTACGCTTATCATCATCATCGCCCCAACTCGTCCATTTGTTTTGTTTACATCTCCAATCGGTAATTGGAGGATTTCATCAGAAGAAATACATCCCATGAATCTGATACTTGGGTTATGATTACAAATAATCTCTCGTGCTATCCTACTAATGTCCCCGCTTTTCATTTTATTTTTATGCTCTAACATCGGAATAAATACGTCTTTCGCTGTTGATCGATAAATTCCCTTGTGTATCACCAAGCAAAACGAGAACTTTATTAGCATTCATAGGTTGCTCAAATTCCATATCAATTATTCCAGAGCAATTGGAGTATGCCAATTTTTCCGCTTGTAGATCTAATACGAATAACGTTCTACCGGTAGAGAAAGCATCTCTTGTAACGTGATCTTTTTCTAGCCCGATTGAGTTTAGTAAATGGTAATAAGCATTTGAAAAATGGTAAGGGAAATCAACGTTGATATCATAAACGGATGCTCCATTAACTGTCAGGTGTATGTTCCGTTGTGATCGAAATAAAAGGGGTTCTTTTTAAATGATCCAGCAAATGCGTCCATTTCACACATGAAAAAGTACAATTTTTCAGGTATAACGCTTTGTCAGGGTAAGTCTATTGAAAATGTTTGTTGTCCTAGAGACATGATGTATGTTTTATATTTTGTGTATAGATAATCAGTGGAGTTGCCTAGCTTCTGAAGCGAGGCGTTTAGTGCGAGCATCGCTTGTGGGTGGCGTCTCAGTCTTGTAATATGCAATTTGGCTAAACCTACAACAATTTTGATTTCATGTTCTCATCCGAGGTGCTGAGTACAAACTCGCTGGAAGAGACTTCCAGCCGAATGCGCTTGTCAACATTATCCAATAAATAACCATCGCGTGTTGCCGTCTAACAAAAGAGGTGCACATAGGTGTACACCGTGGTTTTTCACCTCCTTCGTTACTCTATTCTCGAGGCGATTCAGATTTAAAAAGTATTCTTGGGGGTAATCTTTTTGTATCCCTGAACCTTTATTATCGCCAAAGAAGAACATGTTTCGCGCGAGCGTCTCTCTCTTAGATATCGACATTCCTGTTAACATTCGTACGAAGGAGGTGTAGGGGTAGAGCGGATTATTTTCGATTTGCTGGCCTTGTATAAATACTGAAGCAGATTTGAAAAGCGAATGGAGGGCGTTATTTACTAAGACAATAACTTCATTCTCTCCTATGTTTTTCCTTAGCATCCCCCTTAATGAGATGTAATTTTAGTTCTAGCATTAAGCTACTTAGGTCTAGAAAGGCTCCTGTGGCGTTGGTGAGGAGGATATCTATGCGAGAAGCTATGCTAGTTTCAATTAACCTCGGTTTATTGATGACAGGAAACATTTCTGTTACTCCCTGTGGCCGCCGAAGACCGCCTATGATTTGCCAATGGGTGTGGGGTGACTGATACCACTGCGTAGCACTCGCTTAAGATTTATTCATTAACGGTCAAACCTGTTAATTAATACATAGATTGTAAAATACACACAACCACTAAATAACAATTATATATTAGATTATATATTAAAGAACCTTCTACCAATATTGGATACATACGCATTGCGGGAACAGTTAGAATATCAGCTTAATGCTCTGATTTCAGAATGTTATGGGCGTCTTGACGGCACGGAGGTTCTCCTCGAACTGCCCTCACACTTTAAACATACACAGGCTACAACGTCGAGTAACTTTCTACTTTATATGTTATACATTAGTTCGGTCGCGATCTCATTATCTCTCAACATCGATCATATGAAGAGCCGCCATCACCTCCTGTGGCACGACCCTCGCACAAACATTTTGTGACAGGTCAGCTCTTACGGCTGATACAGACCATGTGTTGGCCCAGTGGTACTCGCCGAGGCCTTCTCGGCGGTTGTAACACAGGTGAATTTAACCCATACAGGCCTCTCCGATTGCAGTGTTACAGAATACGTGATATACAAAATATGTGATATACCACCTGCTGATATGAAGTATGTAATATATCAGCGGCTACACTCCCCCTGTAAAGGAGTCAATCGCAATTTGTAATCCGGTTCCATCTGATACAACGTTTGTTTGTAGGTGAGGCATTGTTACCAGCTACCGTCCAATATGATACTGTCCTATATCATGGAAAATATATCGCTTTTATAACTTTCCCTGTCCTCTCTATCAGTAAGCGGTTTTCTCTTCAATATTTTCTTTTTTTTCGTTTTTTTTTTGTTGCCTTTTTGTTTTCCTTTGACCTCCTCTCATGATGACACGCTTCCCCACATCCGAGAGAGCTGCGAGAACATGATCGCGAAGGGATTCCCTTATTATTTTTCCCCCGAACTAATATCATCTAGCACTTTGGATCCCATGTTTAATGCCGGAGGTAAAACATTTCTAACGATGAAGGCGATCCTCTCGGGACTTAAGACGGGGTTCCTGAAACAGGATCATATAATGATCAGCCTCCGAAGGAATAAATGGGGTGCGCATTTTTGCTCTCGTTTTTAGTAACTGAAGATTCCCGAGAATGGTTAGTGTATATATATACTAATGTGTCAGAGCGTTTACAATCTTATTTAGAGCGGATGTGCACTACCATGGTTACTTCAAAATAAATTTTGCGACCGTTTTGATCTAACATTTTCACTGCTATTTCATCAATGGAATTTGATAGAAGAGGTTTGTAAATTATCCGATGTTTACCTCCTCTATAATCATCTAATGTAAAGGTGTTCAATACGTTAACCATTTGAGATCCGAAAGGCGTCGGAGCAACCTGATTGCAGTAAACAATCGCATAATCAACGCCACTATCTTTTTTGGGGAGGATGTGGAGCTACATAAAGAGATCTTCCGTCTGAAATAGGTTGGCGGATCTGAGGAGTCGAAAATAAAATGTAGTTGGTGTTGAGGAGAAATCCTAGTATTTCAGCAAGTTTTGTCCCGAATTTAATAATAAACCTACAAATGACTTGCTCTGGAGGACATTCACCTTCGTTATACAGAAGAGCTACGCGTGAAAACCTTTCATACCAGGTAATTTTTTTTTCCTGAGGGAAATATGTA
>NC_051426.1:2215559-2232657 GCF_015228065.2 Penaeus monodon | reverse complement strand
AATTTTTTTCCGGCAAAAAGGGCCTTTCCGCCCTGGCCGAACCCCCCGGTTCCCCCCGTGTAAACAGGGAATCCCCCCCCCACCCCCCGGCCTTCCTTCCTCCATACTTCCGGTACATCGAAACCCCTTGTATTTTCCCCATTTCAATCTGTAAAAAAGGGGAAATCGCCTGCGGGGCAAACCCACCCTTACAGCACGCTGCCCGGACTAAACCCTCTGTCCGTCATTGTACCACCCTTCTCTTTACAATACATCTAAAAAAACAAGAAAAGAAGTCTTTTTTCACCTTTCCCGCTCCCCAAGTTTTTCCTCTTTTGCCGGGACGCGATTTGTCTGCACTTACAGCCATCGGCCATGGGAAACTATATAAAATATATATAATATTATTAAAAATATATATATATATAAAAAATATATAAATTATATTGTGTGTGTGTGTGTGTGGGGTTTTTTGTGGTGTGGTGTGGGGTGTTTTGTGTGTGGGGTGTGTGGGGGTGTGTGTGTGGGGGTTGTGGTTATAAAACACCACACCCCACACACAAATAAACATAAAAATACATACATATACATAAAAAAATATATATATATATATATATATATATATATTAAAAAATTATTTATATATATGTATTTATTAAAATATATATAATATATATTATATATATTAAAATTATGTGTGTGTGTGTGTGGGGGTTTTGTGTGTGTGTGTGTGTGTGTTTTGTGTGTGTTGCGTGCGTTGTTTTGTGTGCGTGTGTTTTCAGTGTGTGTATGTGTTTAATTATTATGTATATACATTTTATAAAAAATTTATATAAAAATATATACTAAATATATAAAAATTTTTAATATAATTATATAAAATATATATATATATAAGAGGCTATATGTTTATATGTAACTTTATAAGGCTTTTATTTTTTGGTGATACATGTTTAAAAATCAAGGGGATTTATAAGAATCATAGAAAAAGCTGTCATGTTATTAGAATTAAAATGTAGTGTTATATGTTATAAGAACCCCTACATTTGGTTGTTCTATATAAAAGAATTATGAAGGTTGTTTAATGTTATAAATAAATTAGGTTGGGGTTTTAAATTTTGCGAATTTTGTAGACGTTTTTATTATGGGGAAAGATAAAGGGTTTTTTATGTTTTAAAGGACAACATAGCACGTCCCTTTATACAAAGTTGATCCGGGCGACCGGTAAAAAAATTCGCATTTTTTTGGCGGAACCCTTGTTTTCTTATGATAAAATAAAGGGCCCAAAAACCCAATAAAAGATCTTGAATTGAAACAATTGGTAAATCAAAAAAGGTTGTGCATGATGATTCTTCATGACCTGAATCCCAAACGAACGCTTGGGAGCTTCAACTTTTTCCAAATTCCCCCCCAAAAAAACTGTACTTGGCGGAAATAGAAGCCCGCGATACGTTCCTTTTTAGAAATCAAATTTCACAAAAACAATAATAATAAAGTAATGCAATTAATATGATTATCAAAAAATATTTATTTCATGTTTGTTCCCTGTTCCTCAGGGGAAGCTTCATATGTTTATTTCCCAGTACAAATTCTTATTCATTATATTTCCCGAACGACTGCTCTGCGGGTAGGTACTTCCAAAAAAATTTCTACTTTTTTAGGCGTGTTAATTGCGAGTCGAGAAAAGGGGGGGGAGGAGGGGGGGTTTCCCTCATTCAAGGAGGGGAAGGGAACCCAAGGGTATAGCACCAAAAAAAATAAGAAGTTTAATTTGAAGTTTATATATAATATAATAATATATATAATATATAAAATTTATATATATATAGAAAAAGACTGCGTACTAATAACAAAATAGGAATCCCAATTAAAGTTATTTTTTTTTTTTTGAACGTCTTTAAAACAATATTGGGTATATTTTTCAGTTTCACACAGTCTTTTTTAAAAGGGAAATTTTTTAAATTTGATAGAGAATACAAAAATAAGAAAAAATCATCGGTGTATTACTTAGCAAGTTGAAAATTTTAAAAAAATTGGCATCCGGATTAAAAATGTAAAAGAAAAATGCGCAAAGTGATTGGCATTTCTCAAATTATGGCATTGGTGGGGGGGAGGGGATGGATCGCGCGAGAGTTTGAAAATGTCAAAAGGTACATATATGTTTAACAATGCACGATCGCAGCGAGAAAGTGCCTTAAAAATTAGTGCACATGTGCGTAAAAGGGAAGTTTTCAATACAGTAGAAGTAAAGTTATCGCTATTTATGGTTAAAATCAAGGCTGGTGTAAGTAATCTTCCGCCGCTTGTGATCATAAATTCGTGTTCTTTAGTGTGATCCGCAGTTCAGTGCTCGTTTCAGCATCTTTCTGTGCATCTTAGGGGAAAATTGAGCATTGATAAATAACCAAATCCAGACACTAGCCTTACTATAGAAAATGGATGGAGAGAGTTGACCGGATACTTAAATTTTTGCGATAGTTATCGGGTAGGATGTTGAAAAGACATTGTGAGCTGACTATATTTGGTTTTGTAGTTAAGAGAGAGAGAGAGAGAGAGAGAGAGAGAAGGGGGGGGTGGGATTAGACATTATGGGAATAACGCGCTCTGAAAACCTTTTGCTTCCCCGGGCCCGAGATGTTTACCGGCCAAAGGGTAGGTTTGTTAATGAGGCAAAGAACCAAAAACCCCATATACATTTTCAAAAAATTGACTAATGTTTTAAAATCCCCATTATGGCCAAGAATCCTTGAAAGAGTAAAAATCACACTCCAATCACTCCTCCCCCAATAGGCCAGTTAATTTTGTCACGGGGGTAGTCATTCAGTTTACAAAAGGGTTTTTGTTGTGCGGGTCTTGGCCCAATTTCTCCCCCCCCCCCCCCCCCCTTTCTGAAAAGGGAAATTTGGGCACAGCTAAAAGGGGCGAACCTGCTTTTGGGGGCTAGATTTCCCCCATACTTTTAAAAGTATTTTTTAGAAAATGGGAAAAGTCCCTCTACTTTTTTTTCTTTTTTTTTTTAAACTGTTGGCTGTGCCACCCAAAGGGGGAAAAAGGGTTAACCCTTGCCCCAACTCCTTAAGGGGCGGAAATTTTCATACGAGTGATCCGAAAAGGTAAAATTTTACAAAAATGTATTATGTATGCGCAGTATTTGATATTTGTTTTCAGGTGCGATGTTCTCACGAGATTCATAGTAAAACAATTAATGTTACTCTGTGTATAATTAATAACTATAAGCATACTATATACCTAAAATACCGGGAATTAATGAGGATGCAATGCATATCGTCAAGTACTACTCCAGGCCCTGGTATATCATATTTAAGTTAAGCAAAGGGGCATGTGTGTAACGACAACAAACAGTAACTGTTGCTTAACAACCCTTTTTTAACCAAAATTTCCCATTGGAATTACAAGAAAAAAAATCATAGCCAGTTTCAGCAAATGACGTCACTTATATGACCAATCATACTGTGGGTACCTATGCGTTCCTCAAAGGAAGCTTCAGTCTGTAACTTGTCGGAGTTTATGGTGAAAGTTTGTGAGGTTAAAAGATTCACTGTCAGAAGCCATTTAGTATGACCCAAAAATACAGGTAAGTTGATTCCAAATGACAATGCCCCGTGTTCAGCGAAATACGCAGCGTATCACGAACCGGCTAAACGATGTTTTGTCGCACAAAGGGACGAGCTTACGGAAGGAATGATAAGAGGCCGACGTGATATATCAGTTAAAATAGCCATGAAAAGCAAATTTCATAGAATTTTAATTTTCCTTTAAAAGGGGGCACAATTTTACGGCCGGTTTTTAGACCCTTTCGGGTCATTCCACGTCGAACGTCAAAAAAATGCGCAAAAAACCCATAAATAACAAGTTCTTTGTAATCATGCTATACATAGATTGTGATTGAAAATATTACTTATTGCATTTTGAAATTTGTATTAGTGTTACGGCATAATATATATAAGTAATGTAATAAAAAATGCAAATAATACGATCGTCTTTTGTGCGCCGGACTACCCACCTTCCCAAAATGTCTAACTTTCATGGCTTTTTTTCCACTTCAGGTTTGGGCTTGAGAAATATTTCCACAACATAAAAAAATATTTTTGGGAGAAAATACGTTAATTTAATTTATTTTACCCGAAAAAAATTTTTTCTGTAAAGATTTCGTGATTCGTTGCAAGTAACACGACCCACACATTTGGGGACATAAATGGAGGTTTGTTTAGGTTTAATGAACCTCAGGAGAGGATAATGTATACATTTAATAGTGCATATTTACCGCGAAATGACGAAAATATCCTCTGCATATCACCACTCAGAGTTAAGTTTACGACAATTGTAGAAAAGGTATGAATGCGAATTAATATCTTCACTACAAGATATATATTTAACCAATTTCGAATATATCGTGTATTTCAATCGAAAGTATATTCGAAACCGGTAAAGTACATCTCTTGCAATGGGAAGACATTCATATATATATATATATATATAATATTTAAAATAATAATTATTATATAATATGTGTTTGTGTGTGTGGTGTTTTTTTTTGGGGTTTTGGTGTGTGTTTGTGGGGTGTGGGTGTGTGTGTAGACTGATAGATAGATAGATAAATAGATACAGAGAGAAGGGGAGGTGAATTCTGAAATTAAATTTTTTTTTCGATGCATCTTTATGAAGAACACCCTAACGATACCTACAAAACGATACAGTTATTGAGTTGCTAAGGCGATAACGATACAATTATAAAAGTATCATTCGATCTGTACCCCGAAAGTTCCAAAAAAAACTAAATTCGCTGTTTACGAAGTTGGTATTTTGTTTTGTTTTACATACTTAAAACAAACCCGAGTACGTAATATTAAAACATGCATATCCATTAAGGGGGCTAGCGACAATTACACTAATCAGAACTATTAGGAGTGAAGTCTTGAAACGCTGGGTGAATAGACACTTTTGTTCCCAACATTTTATGTGAATAAGGACGATGGTGTCGTGACGTCCTGGCGTGAAGAAGTCATTTCAAAACGCGTCGCTTCACCTTGTATAGCGACGAATAAAAACGATTTTTTTCTGTGAAATCCTTTAATCTCAGGCCCCTGTAAAGAAAAAGATTAAAAAAAAAAAAACACAAGTTGCCAAGTCGCTATATCCCCGATGATTCATCAACTTTAATTTTCAGACACCTTTTCACTTTAAATCGAACTTCCTCCATTTATGAAGATACCTCCATGTTTGTCCCTCACTTATGTATGAACTAGTAACTAGTATGAGCTAGAGTGAGTGTATGCATTTTATTTCTTTCCCCAAATACATGGTTTTCTTATGTTTTATCTGTCATCATAGGAAAGACTTTTAAGATCGGGAAAAAATTTCAATATAGTATTTTTTTAAAAGGGTACCCGCAAAGTACCCATCTATAAAACCCCCAAAAAAGTCTCCCTGACTTTTTCAATTTTTTTTTTTAAAAACCACTTATGGGGTTTTTCTATCCCGGTTTGGGGGTGTAACCCCCCCAAATTTTCAAAAGTGCGATCGTTTTATCATATGTACGAACAATCCTAAATAATAAAAAACAAGACACTCATTTAAGAAAAAAAGGGAAAATTAATTTATTCTTAAGACAGTAATCGAAACGAGACCTTTTTTTTTTTTTTTTGGTGCAGACGACCTTGTTCCTTTAAACCACCTTAGACATTTACAAAGCGAAATATTGGTCGGGGATGATTTGTAGATGCTTAGGAAGATTTTGAGCATATGTTTGAAAAACTTTTTTTTTTTTATCCAAAGTGTAGCCAGCCCCCCTTAAGGTTTAAATTGTTTCTGCCTTGAGCACAATTAGCACGGATTTTCAAACTCATAAATGACAATAATAGTTCTGGAATATGTATGTAATTATATTAAAAAAAAAAAAAACTAATAAAATTTCTCTCTGTACTTTCATATTCTATTTATAAATTATATTAGGGAAATTTAAAAGAGCATTTAAAGTTTACTAAAATTTGTTTAAAAAGTAGGTCCACATGCTAATTAGAAAAAAGGGAAAGGGCTTGTATTACTTTCCCCCTTTAAAAAATCTTTTTTTTTTTCTATATACCCATCGTACGGTTTTTCCTAGCTTCTAAAAATTATCTTAAATGTCTATTGTTGCAAAATTCGGGTCATACCAAACCTTAGTGATTATGAAAAAATTATGAAACAAGTGCTTTGCAGTTTTTATTTCGGCTTGTCTTTTTAGTGAAATTAATAGCTTGGTAAGTGAATGAATACTCCTACTTAACAGATTTTATTAAAAATTGAAAGGGTGCAGGCCCCTATCTCAACCAGGTTGCGGAAAAAATCTTTTAGATATAAAATGTTTCAAAGGAAAAAAGAAGTGTATACAGATTTTTGGTAAACAAATTTTTTACTTTGGGACCATTTACTGGTATCTGCATGTAAAAATTAAAAATTTTTAAAAGGAAAACATTTAGTGGGGTATTTAGTTGCTTCTATTTTAAAATTATTTTGTTTTTGTGAGGAAAAAATTTTAATGCCCATCAAAAAAGAAGGAAAAATTCCTTCGCCATACCCTTTTAATACCCTTCGTCGGTGATTCCTTTGCAAATTTAATGGACCCTTTGGTATGGGAGAGTTGGCGAATCGCGAAGTTGTTTCAAAAAAAATAAAGGGGGTAGAAAAAAAAAGTGAAAACTTTAAAGTTGCAAATATGTAAACAACTGAATTGCGGAAAATTTAACTGTAGTTAATTTCTCGTACGTGGTAAGTTTTGGTAAGGGTTTTAAGCTACTGCCTTTAAAAGTGTTTTGGGCACTGATTTTTAATCGTCATGATACAAATTTTGCTTTGTAATAACCTTACGTTTTTAGATATCTTTTTCTAAAATCAAGGCAAATGTTAATATAAATAAGTTATTTAAGCCTTAGGTGCGGCAACAAAGCATTTTCAACTCAAAAAAGCTTATAGTGCGCCCGAATTCTGCTTTTCGGGGGGACCGGGGGAAAGGCCGTAGCCCAAGGGCAGAGCAAACAGGGCGGCACCTCGGGGGGCAGGTCCCTTTACGCGGAGGGCCGACCCCCTTTTTTTTTTAAAAAAATGTTAAAAAAAAGGCGGCAGATGTAGTGTGCTCCTGGGTTTGAAGAAATTTTTTATTATGATGTTTTTTAAATTTCTTTTAAATTCGGTCACAAAAAACCCGTGTAAAAGGGGGGGTGCATCAGTAATGCATCAAATATTATTAATTTGTGTGTGTGTGTTGGGTGTTGGTTTTGTGTGTACTAAAACATATATAATTTATAATATATTTATATATATATATTATAATAAAATATATTTTATAAATATATATGTAAATATATATTGTCATATAATATATATATTGATTATAATTTTATTTTATATATATATATAATATAATATATATGTGGTTGTGTGGTGTGTGTGTGTGGAATATATATATATATATAATATAATATATATATATATAATATATATTATATACTACATACTACATATGTACTCAGACACCCACACACACCCACACACAAACAAATATAATAATATATTTTTATATATATATATATTATTATATATAATATATAATATGTTTATATATATATGTATTACATATTTTAAATATTATTTATTATTATATATATATATATAATGTTTTTATATTATTTATGTACATATAATTTATTTATAAATATATATTTAATAATATATATATAATATAATATATATGTGTGTGTGTGTTTTTTGGTGTGTGTGTCTGTAGTACATTGATGTATGTTATATAATATTATATATTATTTTAATATTATATATGAAACCCCACAAAACCCACACACCACACACACACACACACAAAACCACACACACACACACACACACACAACATTATATATAGTACCACACACACACACACACACACACAACACACACCACACACACCACACCACACCCAACACCCCTATATTTATAATATTATTTGGTGTGTGGGGTGTGGGGTTGTGGTGTGTGTTGTGTGTGTGTGTGTGTGTGGCGTGGGGGCGGTGCGCGAGACGTCCAGGGGTTTTAAAAATACAAACCAGACCCTCGTGGTCCGAGTTCAATTCCCTTCGCGGCGGTCGTGAAAATGCCTCGCTCCGATTTCGGCTTGAGCCCTTTTTTCACGGGGGAAAAACGACATACGCTTTTAGAAGTAAAACACAGGTATCGTGGGGGGAAAAATTACCCCGCCTACACAATTTTTGAAAACCAAAAATATTGATTTAAAATTTAAACCTATTTGGGGAAAGAAAGAAAAGGGTAGATTCCGAAATTATATATTCATTTCTCTCTCCCCTCTCCTCCTCTCTCTCCTCTTCCCTCTCTCTCTCTCCCTCTCTCTCTCTCTCTTCTTTCCCCCTCTCTCTCTTCTCTCTCTCTCTCTCTCTCCATCCCTCAATCTCTCTTCTTTTCCCCTCTCTCCCTTCTCCCCTTCTCTCTCTCCCCCCTCTCTTTTTTCCCTCTCTCTCCTCTCCTCTCTCTCTCTCTCTCTCTCCCCCGCTCTCTCTTCCCCTCTCTCTCTCTTCTCTCTCTCTCTCTCCCTTCTCTCTCTCTGTTTCTATCTCGAAAAAAAAAATAAAAGGAAAAATGGGGGTATTTTCGCTTTTTGGAGGTGATGGAAACTTTTTTTAAAAATGACTTTAACCCAAACAAATTCCAAAAATAATTCTGAAAGTGCAGATAAAAATATCGTTAGGTTAATATATTTTACAAGAGTCAGAGGGCGGACAACCCTGACCTTTGTGAAATTATTTGAATTTTTCCTTTAAACGGCATACTCAGTAATGTTTCACATGAGAAAAAAATCTTCCACATCGTATGAAAATTTTATACAGATGAAAGCTGTTTAGTAAATAAATTATTTTGATAATTTATAGTGAATAACTACACCTCTTTTGTTATCATTTTATTTTTGGGGGATTTATGTGGGATATAATGATTTTTCTGTGGTTTCTAGCATTTTCGATTCTTGAACTTTCATGGGGAAAACGTGCTATTGACTTCAAAGTAAAAAAAATTAAACTTAACTGGGGTTTATGTTCCTGTGAAGTAGCAGACTTTTGTGTAACGTTTTAAAAAAGTAATCAGCCTCAAAGGTTTACTAAAAATAAATTTTTTTTTTCTGTTAATCTCATTTGAGTGTCATGAAAAGTAAAAATAAAATGAGTCTAAATTATATTTAAAACCCAACTGCCCCCGGACTTTTGACTGTAGCCTGTGTAGTAGTATGTTTTTTTTTTTTTTTTTTTTTACCTACTAATGGCTCCACAAAGTTCGCCAGCAAGGAGTCTATCCGTAGGCCCTATGCAAACCTGTTTTCCCCCATCCTTGAATTTGGTTGGAAAAAATTATTTTCTTTTTAAATAAATGATATCGATCTGTTATTACGGTTTGAGGTTTTGGTTTATTAAGTTTTGGAACATTTAAATAAAAAAATAATGCAAAAGACCCTCTCAAAATCAAGGAAAATTAAAACAGATAAGACGGAAAAGGGCAAAAACACTCCTTGATCATCGGCATTTGTAGAAACCTCTTGTGTTAAAACAAAAAGTAAACTTTAAAACAGTGGGCATGGGCATGTATTCTTGCCATACGTGCTATTGGTTTAAACAACAAGAAAGGTTATACATGGGTTTAAAGAAGAATAGTAAAAAGGGTCTCATAATTTTCTGCAGAAATTTGTCCTTAACCAGGATTTTATTTACCCGAATGCTCTCTCTCTCTCTCTCTCTCTCTCTCTCTCTCTCTCTCTCTATTCTCTCTCTCTCTTTTCCCTCTCTCTCTAAAAGTCTTAGACTCAGAAATGTGATTTTAAAAAAATTTCAGTGGTGGATGAGCATTTTATGATACCCAATTTGGCGGGCCTGGCTACGGGTACGGAATTATTCAATAAAGCATAATTTTAAATGAAACTTTTATTCTTTTTTTCCTAAAAATTTTCACTCAGAAACGGGGAAAATTCCCCGGTATTTTCGTTTTCTAAAGGGTTTTTTTTTAACCCTTTGTTTAATAATGGGGGGGAAAAATTTTAACTTAAATATTTTAAAAGGATACACACAAACACACACACAACACACACACAACCCACACACCACAAACACACAATATATATATAATATTTTTTTTAAAAATTATATAATAGTAAAAATTTTATAATATATTAGTGTTTGTTTTTGTGGGGGTTTTAATATATATATATAAATATTATATAATATTATAAAATATATATATTTTAACATCTAATTTTGGTGTGTTTTGGGTGTGTGTGTGTGTGGGTGTTATATATATATATATATATATTATATATAAATATATAAAAATATAGTTTATATTATATTTTTTATTATATAAAAATACATATATATACTTTATATATACATATATATATATATATAAAATTTTAAAATATAATTTTATATATATAAAATATAATATATATATGAAATATATTATATATAAAAATATTTTATATATATAATTTTTTTTAAAATTTGAATAAAAATTTTATGTACAAGTATTTACTTTTTCATAATATTATATAATATTATAAAAATATATATATAAAATATATTATATATATTTTATATTTTTTTTTTGTAAATAAAACTTAAACTTGACTTTTAAAAACGAAAATTTATCGATTTTTTTAATTCCCTATGTATAAACAAAATATATATATATATATATATATATATATAATATATATATATTATCCCTTGGGTAAATAATTTATATATAATTATATATATACAATATATATATAATATATAATATAATTTTATAATATATATATATAATATATATAATATTGTACCCAGGGGTCTTTGTCCCTGTGCGAAACAGGTGTTAACATGAAAAGGATGACCTGGGCAGGTTTTAAACATGAAGGGACCTGGGCGAACATGACCCCAGCTGGCGTGAGCGGGGGAGCGGGGGAGCAAGCGAGAGAGGCATTTGGGGTTGCTGCCTGTAAAGGACCTGTGTGTGGGGCCCTTTGTCTGTTTTTGTGTTAACTTCGTGCCCTGCCTCCCCATTTGGGCTTTTCCTCTTTGGTGTTCGGGACGCTTGGTGCTCGGGCCTCTTGGAGTTTGTTCAGTTTTCACGACCCTTGGATGGGCACGCCGTCTCCCCAGCCTGCCTTGGGTTTTGGAAAGAGAGACGAGGGGGGGTGGGCGTAACAAATGGGGGTTAGGAGGGGGGTTTTGTGATATTTGATCAGTGAGACCGCCGATTTATAAAGGGAGTCCAAAGATGGCGGAGCCATGATAGAGGGGGCTATAAATGGGGCGGCCCACGAGTGAGGTGAAGCCGAGCCAGAGGGAAACCTGACACTCCCATGCGGGCCGTATGAGGGAGGAAATGGCAAAAAGGGGCAAAAGGCGGGAAAAACCCCCTCGTCGAGATGCGGAAAGGGAAAGGGGAAGGAACATTTCTGCCAACTTGTTGGGGGGCTACAGAGAAATCTTGCTTTGGGGAAAAAGAGGGAAAACCAGCAGAAACCCCGACAAGGCCGCAACAGGTAAAGGGAGTGAACTGATGGAGGGGGGTGCAGACTTAAGGGGCGAGGTTCAGGGCCTGAGGGGGGAAAATGAAGGAGGAAAGGGGGCCCGTACGGGGTTTATTAACTTGGGCAAGCAGAGAAGGCAAAACCGAGGTTCGGGAAACAGATGCCAGAGTGTCAGTTTTACGGGGGTCTGCCTGGGGTCCTTTGGCGGCCCCCCCCGGGCCCTCGCAGGGGCGTGTCGCAGCCAGTGGTCGCTGCAAAAGGGCGGGGGAAACCCCCATGGGAAACCGCTCCCTTGGGTATATGTGGCGGCAAACTCGGCCCGGTCAACCCGCCTCGTTGCCTCCCTCCCCCCCTTCCTCCCCCCCGGGTTTGCTTTTAGTTCACGGCACGCATTCTCCCCCCTGCAGCCCCTCGGCCCCCCACTTCTGTGAGGCGTAACCCAAGCTGAGTACGACGGGAAGGGGGCCTGGGGGCATATTTTCCCCCTTTTTTGGGAAAGGGCTGGCACTGCCCAGGGCGGGAGCCGGGAAAAGGAAAAAGGCCCTGCACTGGAAAACAGCGCGGGGGAAAAGTTTTGGGGCATCTGCCGGCACCCCAACCCTGCCTCTTACACCAGCGGGGGCGGAGGCTTTGAAACGCCGTTTGGGGCCCACCACCTGCCGAGGTATTTTGGGGCCCGCTTGAAGAAGGGGAAACTGGGGCGGGGGAGACACTGTCCCAGTGGCGGGGAGGGGAAGGCGTAGAAAGGGGAGGTGTACCCCTGCGGCTGGGGGAAAGGAGATGTTTTGGGGTTTCCTGGCCCGCATCCCCTTTGTTGACGTTTTTGCAGGACCAGAAAGCTTAAAAAATCTACGTAAGCGGGGAAAACCCCCCTGAGGACCGGCAGGTGGGCTGGCGGGGGCCCGGGGGAGTTCGGGGCCTTCCTGAAGGCAACCAGGGCCGGGGCCCAAAGCTGCTCATCCCCCCCCGTAAACCCCCGGGGGCCGGAAGGTAAAGTGGAGAAGGTACCCTTGGGGAAGGTGAGCCCGACCCTTTCCCCCAAAGGCTTGTGTTGGGGTGCGGGGGGAAGGGCACAGACATAGTCGGTGTTGGAGGGAACGGAGAACACACCTCTCCCGGGACGGTTCTATGCCTTCCAGCAGTGCTGCAAGGACGTGGCAGGTTTTGGCACCATCCGAGTGCATGTCCCAAAAAAAGGGTAAGGAAATGGTATAGGCGGAAAAATCTCGAGAAGGGGGCCGAAAAAAAAGCCCCTTCGGTTTTGGGCCACGGGCTTGGGTAAGCTTGGCCCTCGAAACCCCCCGATGAGGTGGGGGGCTCAAAGATGGGGAAACCATTTCCCGGGGCCCACAAATGGGCATGGGGCTGGAAGGGCCCCAGTGGGGGCCCCGATATGGGCCACTATGCAAAATTCCAAAACCACCACAGAGACTGGTGGGGTCACGGGGGGATTGTGTGGGAGCCAAGGGGCCAGTGGAGGTTTGATTGGCGGGGGCAGCCGGTTGGGGCGGCTTTCCGGTAATGTGGGCCCATCTTTGGGGGAGCAAAGTTGCTGGGGGGTTGACTTTCCTGTGCAGAAATAAGGGATTTTTGTCGGGCCTTGGACGGAAGCTGGTGAGGGGGCCCCCGGGAAAATGTGCCCTTTCTTCCCAAAAGGGGTTTGGGTGTGCAGGGGGTAGGTTTACGGCTGAGCGACTGCACCTTTCCCCCAGGACAGAGTCTAGAATCCGGTTTTTCGACTGTCAAAGTGATGCGTGGAGTAGAGGGCCTCGTGGAGCCATTAAAACCCGCAAACTGGCGGGTGGCGTACGTTGGGCAAACCTTGTTGGACCGGGAAGGGTTAGTTACAGTGTTGGTATAAACTTCCGATAAGGCCCAGAAGGTGCCAGCTGGGCAAAGTGGGGGCTTGTGAGGAACTGTCACACCAAACTATGCAGTGCAATGCAGAAAACCCCGGCGGAGGGGCCCCGACGAGTGCATGGGAAGCTCAAGGGCCCCGGGCCCTGCCCAAGGAAAGGGAAAATTGACCGGCGAAAGAGGGAAATGGGTAAAAAAGGTGACAGAGTGTGGCTGCAAACCCGCGTCCCCCGGGAAACGAGGGGTTCCCCCGAAAACTAAGAGCCCCTGGGAGGGGGCCCTACCGGTGGTAGTGGCCCTCTTGATTTTCAATAAACGAATTCGCAGAGGGGGGAAAAAGACCGTCGTTGTTTCCCCTGGAACCCCGGTTGGCGTTTTCCCTGGGCCAGGAAACTACTTCTGGAGCCATGGTGAAAAAGAAGTGAAAATTAGCCCCATTTGCGGCGAGGGGACGTGGCAGACGCTGACCCAGCTGGGACGAGCATTTGGACCCGGGGAGGGGATGCAAAAGGGGGTCCGTGGGGGACCAGGGGCCAGGTCTTGGGGCAGAAGGGTACCCCCCTTTGGGGGCCAAATGCCAAACTACCCCCGCCGCCCCTCCTTTCCCCCAGAAACGACCCCACGGAGCGAAGAAAGCGGGTGGTGAAAGATTTTTTTTGTTTCTGAGAACTGATTTATTTAAATTTTTTTTTAGTTTGTTTCAGGGTTTTGATATGTCAGAGCAGCGTGTCGTCTTTCTTGATAGGGGGGGGTAGTGCTACGCCTGGGTCTTTGTCTCTGGGCGAAACATGTGTTAAAATGAAAAAGGGTGACCGGGGGAGGGTGTTTAAAATTTAAAGGGGCCTGGGCGAACATGATGCAGCTGGTGTAGCGGAGGAGCGAGGGAAAAACCGGAGACGCAGTTGGGTTTCTGCTCCTGTGAAGACCTGTGTGTGCCCCCAAAGACCTGATAAATTTGTGTTGCCCTGTTTTAAGCTGTATCGTGCAGTGGACATGCTGGTTTCCCCCCTGGATTGTCCCCATAGAAAAATGGTACGGGTTTAAAAAATTGTGTCAAAAAAGGGAAAAACCCGTCATTTTTTGTTAACTTCCCTGCCTGTGGCCCCCCTTTTCGTTTTTTTCTCGGGTGGTTTTGGGGGGCTGGGGGCCCCCCCCCGGTTTCCTCTGAAGCTGTTAGTGTTCACGACCCTGTGGATAGCACGCCGTCTGCCTAGCCGGTTTTTGGGTTTGGGGGAAAAAAAGAGAAAGAGGCGTAACAATATATTTATTAATTTTAATATATTTTGGGTTTTTTAGCATACAAAATATGTATATACATATTATTTTTATATTATATATAATTTAGGTTTTATACACCCCCACACACACACAAAACATATATATATAATATATAAAATATAAATTTATATATATTATATATAATATTTTAATATGAATATATATATATATTAATATTTTTTTATGGTTTTTGTTGTTTCTGTTTTTGGTTTTTGCAAAAAACCCTGTCTACCAAAAAATGACTAAGTGCGTTACAGATTTTGTTTCGGCTTGTCTTTTTTTAAAAATTGGGGGTTTTTTTTTAAAAGCTTGGGTTTAAAATGGGAATGTAAGAAAATAGTGCTGTAAATTTTTTTGCTATTATTTTATATTTTTTCACTTCACTATAATGAACAGATTTAAACAGAACAATATTCACTATATGGGTATTATAATGTATATTTTAACAGGAGGCTATTGGCAATTATAGATATTAACTATTTGTATCCACTTTAGTAACTGTATGTAAATATAAAAACTTTAAAAGAGATTTAGTGATGTTATTATCTTAGTTCTATCTAAAATGAGATTTTTTGTTTTAGTATGGTAAATATCATAATTAAAATACCATATCAAAGTATTGCTGTATACATTTGATCTAATTCACCGGGATCCTTTTACAAATGAATGTGGTCATTGGTGAATGATGAGAGTTGGTGAAAACTTTCAAATCAAAATTGAAATTTACCAAAAAAAAAAGAAAGAAAACGAGAGTGAAATAACTTGATTGGTGCCAAATATATAATCAAGAGAGAGATTATAGAATAAATGCTAATATGATTGTCACTTATATTATTTCATCACCATTAAATTGTCCTTCACGTATAGATCCTTACTTTGCAAAAACCTATCGAGCTACGAATGTTCTGGTATATTTAGGGGTGACCCTCAATTAGCATGTACAGAAAATGTGTATCATGATTGACACATATTATTTTACTTGTTTCACAGTACGCCGCCTATATTTTCGGTGTCTTTTGAGATATACACACACACACACACACACACACACACACACATACATACATACTGTACAATGTAGCAGACGGGACCGGTGACTTCACCTCGCTCCCCCAATCCTTCCTCCAGCTGTTTCAGTCACCTCCGGCAGCTGGGAAGGTCACTACTTTTACCGAGAATGACGTAACTTAGAGGAGTTCGTGCTTAGCGCCCGGCGTGGTAAGGTCGACCTAGCCCTCCCCCTCCGGGCAGGCTGGCCCGACACGTGACCCCGCTTTACCCACAGACATCGTCTCGTGTGTGTTGTACCCTTATCAATAAAGAGTGAAGCCATCAGACCCTGCAACCCATTGTACCAGAGTACTCATAGACTCTTACAATCTGGTAGCAGCAGAGCCGTTGCGTCCTTTGGGCTCGCAACACGAGCAAACCACCCCAGAAGAAAAACCCACTCGACCACTTTCAAAGACATATCTAAAGACCACATAAGTACACGTTTGGGCCCCCTTCTATTATTTCTTTTCCCCTCTTCTCCCATAAACGTGTTAAGCCGTTGGTTTTGTTGGGTAAAAATGCTAAGTGACAGCATATGACACATTCTCACACTCTTCTCCTTACCTCAGATCACGGTATGTAGCCAACAAACATGAATATCATTCGTTAGTTAAGTAGTTAATTAATTTCTCTCGTTTTTAGAGATTTATGTTGTTTCAACTGCAACGAATTTAACGCATTCATGATTTTATCTTATCACAAATATAATTTCATTTTGTCTCGTTCCTCCTCTTGCCCCGACCTAACCACACTTTCTCTTTCGCTTGTGGTCGGTTAGGACCAGGAAGGATCAACAGATGACCACTTGTATATCCCGGCTGGACCTGACCTCTCTTCTCCCTTCCAGTCAGTCGGGATGTGGAAAGGGTCAAGGAATGACCGTAATTTGGTTTTTGTTTTGTTGATGCCTTGGGGATTAACTGTAGCACCGTTACATTGTTCTTTGGTGACACGTACTATCGGCGCTAGAGCGGAGCTTGTAACGCAATTTCATGTAAATTTATTATTTTGAATATAACGTAGGATCTTCCCCCATATCATAGTGCACAGGTATGCATGATATAACCCCAGGGTTGTGTAAACGCCTAATAAATCTGCGCTCCGACGTTCGATAATAGGTACAGGTAAAACGGAAGTTATTCGTTCGATCGGCAACTTTTGAGTCGGTGTGACCCGCAGTTACGTCCGTTGAATAATGTAGGACTAGGGCTTAAACTAGAAACATTATTCACTTATTAATCACACCCTTCTCACCCTCTTAAAGTCTCTTGCATGTTTTGGGTAAATTCCCAAGCAATTGTGTGATTTGTAGATACCTGTAGGGAATGTCATGGGCGCCCATCACAGATATGCAGAAGAGAGCAAGTT